>NC_090730.1:19648580-19668580 GCF_036898095.1 Palaemon carinicauda
TTTTCGCTGTTGGAGCCCTTGGGCTAATAGCATCCTGCTTTTCCAAATAGTGTTGTAGTTTAGCTAATAATAATAATAATAATAATAATAATAATAATAATAATAATAATAATATGAAATGAACGTGCATATGTGTAATTTTTACATGTATACTGTGGTGAAAAGATTATTATGTAAATAGAAAAATAAGCACTATTTACATTTTTTTTTTACTTTCATCATAAAATCAATCGATAACCCCTTGTGTAAATGCCCAGAATTGTTTGAAAATCCTACTTCTGTTCTATTAGTTTGAACAAATTGAAAATTATCTTTATATGGTAAGGAGTCTGTTTTAGCAGAGGAAAGAACAATATTCTACCTTAGCAGTAATAACCATGACCTGTAATGGAATGTTGCTAGATTAATTTGGAGTCTAATGTTCCCATCTTTAACAGGAAGCAATTTAGACTTCCATTACAGTATGCAAATTTCCAGCATATGGCTCACCAGGAAACTGAAAAGGATGAGTATATTCTGATATCTAAAAGGAACATAAAGTGAATAAGTTGCAAATAGAAAATGTAAAATGTTACTAACAGAATAACTCGGGCGGAAGTTTTTAATGGCAGTACGCTCTAAGTAGAACAAAAGAACTTTGAACCAAAAGAATATTACGAGGAACATTTCATTAAAAAGTGTTTTAAGAAGAGAAGACAACTTTAAGGAAACTCACACTGTCCTAAAGTATGAATGTTATAGAAAGTACGTATTGTTTACCCTATCATTATCAAGAAATACTCAAGTCTTTTCTTGGAGATTAATATAATAACTGTGATCTAGAAATACCAACAAGAACATCTACTTAATATTCACAATGTTAGTGATAATGGTAATAATGACTATGATAATAGCAATTTTAATAATAAGGCTAATCGTTTAGCTATAATCACTCTAGTAACAAAAAATACTACTACTACTACTACTACTACTACTAATGATAAGAATGAGGATAACAATGATAGCGTTAATAATAATTGTGATAAATAATAGTGATTATCACAATACTAGGCTTTCAATATTCTTATTGTGAGAATTTGGTACAAGCTACATGGCTATTTCACTCTCAAAGATTAAATTTTTTAGATGAAGTATAAACGAACACAAACTTACGCTATTTATTCTAATTTCTATCAATTAAGTCATACAAAAACATTTATATACACCTAAAGGTAAGCTGTTCTTCTAAGAGAAGGACATTCCAAAAACAAACCATTATTCTTTAGTCGTGGGTAGTGCCATAGCCTCTGCACCGTAGTCTTGCACTGTCTTGGGTTAGAGTTCTGTTGCTCGAGGGTACACTCAGGCCCACTATTCTATCTGTATCCTTATGTCTTTTCCTCACTGGGCTATTTTCCGTGTTGGAGCCCTTGAGCTTGTAGCATATGCTTTCCCAACTAGGGTTGTGGCTTAGCTAGTAGTAGTAGTAGAGTAGTAGTAGTAATAACAATAATAATAATAATAAATAGATGTTTTATCAATCCAATATATGTTCTCATCCTCTAGTTATTTCCTTATTTCCTTTCCTCACTGGGCTATTTTTCCTCTTTGGAGCCCTTGTGCTTATAGCATCTTGCTTTTCCAACTAGTTCATGGTTATTACTGCCTGGTGGTAACGTCCTCGGCTGGTGATTGCCAGTTCCTTTGGTCGCTGCAACCTCACCATCCGTGTGAGCTAAGGACGGGGGGTTTGGGGGAGCCTATAGGTGTATCTGCTGAGTCAGCAGCAGCCATTGCCTGGCCCTCCTTGGTCCTAGCTTAGGTGTCTCTGCCACCCACGAGTGCCCATTAAACCATTATACCATTAACTCCATAGTTTGTTCGAAATAATATGAATCAACGCCAGAATTTGTATCCATTTCAAAATCCAGCCAACTCTTTTGATTTGTATTATGTTACAAAATATAATTCAGCTTCCTATTACACAATACTAATAAGTATTCAGGAATTTAAATTTTTCATGAAAGAGGAAAGAATTAAAGGACTATAAATTTTCTTTTGCAAAAATGATTTGTTATGAAAATGTACCGCTCTCTGGAAAATGGTTATTTCTAGTGCAGTAAGTGCAAGTGGTGATGTGGCCAGTGATGTTAGCCTTCTGGAAGCGCCGTAAACGTTGTAGCGTCATCATTTAATAAAATTTAAATAATAATTTAAAATTTATTGCATTTAATTTTTCATTCGTTATCTCAAGCTCGATCCTCATCATAATATAATCTGCTGACTTCTAAGGAGAGAGAGAGAGAGAGAGAGAGAGAGAGAGAGAGAGAGAGAGAGAGAGAGAGAGAGAGAGAGAGAAGAACAAATAAGCAAATGGTAAAGTGATCAAACAGTGAATGCATAGGTTCTTCCTTACTTTCAGGAATGACTATTAATTATTAATAATCATTAATCAAGTTGGAGTTGACTATTAATCTTCAAAGAGTAAACAGTCAAAATAAAGACCAAACACCATAATCTATGGAAAGCTATTTTCTATATTATCTTGTCCTATTTACATGATTCTTGATTTACAAACCCTTTTCTGAGTGTGGGATACTTTAACGTGGTAAAAGGGTTTATGTATTGCCATGATCAGCAAAGCTGTACTAGTCGGGTTGGTTTGCTGTGAGCGATCAGATGAAAATCTCCCACCATCACCAATCTGCAGTGACCAGCTTGGCGATGAAAGCTGGCCAAACCCCAGACATTTGTCCTGCAGTTGACTAAAAACGGCTGCATTTTTTGTTGGTTTACAAAGTGGAAAATATTTAAGTCAATGAAGCAGTGAAATTTCAGTAACCACCAAAACGCGACTTTTTTTTTTTTTTAATTAAATGAGGTAAAATCTGGACGTCAGAATTGTAATTATCGTCTTTTTATATAAATCATTGCTCAAACTTACGATTGCAGATAATAAGATTGGCCATGGGAAAAAATCCTTAAGCCCCCTAATTGATCTCTCATCTCTCTCTCTCTCTCTCTCTCTCTCTCTCTCTCTCTCTCTCTCTCTCTCCAAACTAAAGTTGGTATTTCCTTCAAAGAAAAAAACTCGGAACTACACATTTATACCTTTAAAGCCAATGATGAGAGAGAGAGAGAGAGAGAGAGAGAGAGAGAGAGAGAGAGAGAATAATTAATCATTTCTTTTGTGAGGTTGAAAAAATGCATCTAAAACAATTACAGTCAATAACCTAAATAGATTAATAATTTTAGGGGATAAGAAACGGTCTGAGACTCCAGACTAATGAGATGCCAAAGATTAAGCACATTTCTTATACAATGCTTTTAACGGTCCATTGTTTCCGAAGGATGCTGTTTTCTTTATTATTCTTATTCCACCTTAACTTATTCTAGTTCGCCCTCCTTTCAGCTTAGGGAATTTAGTAGAAGGGTTGTGGTGGCCGATGTGGTAACGTCCCTGAGTGGTGAACGCCAGACTTAGGTTCGAGTCCAGCTCAAACTCGTTAGTTTCTTTGATCGTTTCAGCTTCACTATCCTTGTAAGCTAAAGGTGGTGGGTTTGCCCTATAAGTGTATCTGCTGAGTCATCAGCAGCCATAGACTGGTCCTCCTTGGTCCTAGCTTAGATGAAGAGGGGGCTTGGGTGCTTATCATATGTGTATATAGTCAATCTCTAGGGCATTGTCCTGCTCGATAGGGCAATGTCACTGTCCCTTACCTCTGCCATTCATGAGTGGCCTTTAAACCTTCAAACCTTTAAGGGAAAGTGTATTCAATAAGTTCAATTCAATTTTCCTTTTTCAATAGGTTTGACTTATTTTCAGTTATTCTATTATCAATATACTTTCTTGTTAATCGAACAGTTTACCTTTTTTGAAAATTTCATAAGGCACCCTGTGAAAAATCTGCCGTAAAACAGTAAAAATCCTGGAATGAATGTTGCCAGGCATTTACCGTTTCAAAAACGGATATATTGAGGCAAAGGAGTGATATTAAAGTCACCAACCCGTAAAAGATAATAACAAAGTAGGGTAAAAATTTCGGTCGCCTGTATTTTACTAAGATACGGCTGAGAATATATTTTCACGGAGCATTTCTGATTAAAATTGCTCCTCTTTTTAACAGCACACAATAGATACTGGGATTCCTAATACAGTACTTCAAATATTCATATATATTCCAAAACAATTTTTATATATTCTAACAAATATTACTATGCCATCAAATATAAATCACTGGATTTTTAAGGTAATATTACTCATTTCAAATTTTCTTTCCCTTTTTATACATTTTAAATAACTCAACTTGTCTTTTATAATTTCTATTTACCAGTTCTATTGAAATTATAAGTATCTGAGATATATTCAATTATCCTTATTTCAAAGAATTCCTTGTATACTATTCTTGTGAGTAGTATTTATAACAGGTTTACTATTTCTATTTGATTAATATGATTATTCCTCCTCACTAATCCTGCAATTTATTTTTTTTCTTTGGCAAATTTTCTGTTGTTATTTCTGCAACTCTATGAAAAAAAAAATACCTTCTTACGTACCACTGTGGGAGGATCACTGAAATTAAAGAAAGCTTCAGAATCTCTTTTCATTGGCACCCTGAGATAGGAAAACTTTTTCTCATTATGTGGGTTGTTGACCCAAGATGTTCTTTTGTTTTTTGAGAAGCGCACGAGAGCTTTTCAAGCGAAACACTTCTCATTTTCTCCTTACTGGAAAATGGATGGAGAGTAATTATCCTCGAAATGATAGGATTCTTTCGTGAGGGAAACATCATCAAGATATTATGCAGAGATTAATCTAATGGAACTGGACGAAGAGATGAACAGGTTTTTCGAAATGTGGTAAAGAAGTAGAAGTTAAGTCACTTTAGAAAGTGATATTATGCCTCTGAATTCATTTGGGTATACCAGACGATATTCTGATAATTAGCTAAATGTAAGAATCATGTAACTGCCAAAAGAGACTAATTTAAAGGTTTAAAGGACGCTCATGAATGGCAGAGGCAAGGGACAGTGACATTGTCCTATCAAGCAGGGCAATGCCCTAGAGACTGACCATACATACATATGATCAGCGCCCAAGCCCACTCTCCCTCCAATTTGGATCAAGGAGGGCCAGGCAATGGCTGCTGATGACTCATCAGATTGACCTATAGACTCCCCCAAACCCCCATCCTTAGCTGGTGAGATTGCTGCGACCAAAGGAACTAACGAGTTTGAGCTTGAGTCAAACTCCAGTCTGGGGATCACCAGTCAGGGACGTTACCACATCGACCACCACAACCCTGGATTTTTAAGGTAATAGTACTCCTTTCAAATTTTATTTCCCTTTTAATACATTTTAATTCATCCAACTCGTCTATCACAAATTTCCTTTACCAGTTCCATTAAAATTATAAGTATATCAGACGTATTCAATTATCTTTATTTCAATAACATTCTAGTACGCTATTATTTTGAGTAATCTTTCTAACATTTTAACTATTTTTCTCCGATCTAAAATGTTTATTCCTCAGCTACTCCTGCAATTTGTTCAATCTTTAGCAAATTTTCTGTTGTTATTTCTGCAACACTATGAAAAAGATATCTTCTTACGTACCACTGTGGGAGGATCACTAAAATTAAAGAAAGCTTCAAAATCTCTTTTCATTGGCACCATGAGATGGGAAAACTTTTTTTCATTATGTGGGTTGATGACCCAAGATGTTCTTTTGTTTTTTGAGAAGCGCACGAGAGCTTTTCAAGCGAAACACTTCTCATTTTCTCCTTACTGGAAAATGGATAGAGAGTAATTATCCTGGAAATGACAGGACTCTTTTGTAAGGGAAACATCATCAAGATATTATGCAAAGATTAATCTAATGGAACAGGACAAAGAGATGAACAGGGCTTTCGAAATGTGGAAAAGAAGTAGAAGTTAAGTTACTTCAGAAGGTGCTATTACTCCTCTGATTTCATATGAGTATTCCAGACGATATTGTGACAATTAGTTAAATGTAGGAAACATATAACTGCTAAAAGATGCTAATTAATGAGATGCAGCTCTGATTTAATTTTCTCTCAGGTGAAAGCGAAGATGATGGAAATAAATAACATAGCAGCAACACGTAGTTGTTCCTAATTAGTTAAAGGTAGGAAATAAAAGGGAAATAGCTAATTAGATTTGGTACGAAAGTTAACGAAACGAAACGTTTATAAGAAGAAAACAGAGCAATTTACCTTTTGGTCTAAGAAAATTCTCCAAAAGCTTTCCGGGATCAGATAAACAAGTTCGGTACCATTGATCAGGGAACAGCGAGTGTTTGACTTGGCAGATAAGAATTGTTTTTACCACGTTCTGAAGAGCATCGCAAACAAACCATCCAGCCCAGAGAGAGAGAGAGAGAGAGAGAGAGAGAGAGAGAGAGAGAGAGAGAGAGAGTTCCTCAGTGCAGTAAAATGATTGATATTGACAAGTGTGTTCTGCGTGGGAGATATTACACCTGAGTAATCTGTGTTATCGAAATGTTTAATTGAATAATAGTCTTGTAAAGGTAATACTATTACGGATGAAATTAACAAAGACTAACAGTTATCATCTGTCACATCACCATGACGATGAAGTCGAGTAGATTAAGCACATATCACAAAACCATTTCATAATTGTACACCATATGACTAGGTAAGTGCCATTAACTATATCAGGTTAAATCTATTTTATGAGTGTTGGATTCTGTATTTTATACTAATTAGATGCTTTTCCTCTTAGTAAACCTAGAACGAATTATAGAAATTTTTGAATATGAAAAGATACATCATATCAAAATATTGCTTATCGCCTATTTATAAATAAGCATACTGTAAACATTTGGAAATTTTGCAGGAATTTCAAAAGTCTCTCTCTCTCTCTCTCTCTCTCTCTCTCTCTCTCTCTCTCTCTCTCTCTGTGTCTCTCTCTCTCTCTCTCTCATCAGATAGAATCTTTTGTGCAAATTAGATTCAAAATTATTATTATTATCATTATTATTATCATCATTTTCTAAGATACAATCCTAGTTGGCAAAGCAGGTTACTATAAGCCCAGGGGGCACCGACAGGGAAAATAGCTCAGTGAGGAAGGAAAAAGGAAAAACAAAATATTCCAAGAACAGTAACAACACCAAAATAAATATTTCTTACATAAACTATAAAAACTTTAACAAAACAAGCTCAAGAGAAATTAGATAGAAAATTGTACCCGAGTGTACCCTCAAGCGAGAGAATTAATGTTCTCCAATTTGCTTGTGGGAATAAAAGAGAGTTTTGAATACATTTCCATTTCTATCTCCATGAACATGCGAAGCTATTGACCATGTAAACGTCAATGTGGCCGGAAAACGATTATATCTGAAACTGACGTTGGAGCCACTGGCTGTGTAAAAACGAGAGAAACGTAAATTCGAAATGACAGATGGAAAATAGAAACTTACGAGAGGATGACTTGGCTACAAAGGATTTCGTCGACTGAGACGTCCGTAAAGGATAAATGAACTCCCACCGAAGATAATAGGAGTTACGAGAAGCAAAGATATAGATTGTGTGATTTAGCGAGCAAGGACAAAGAAGGGAGAGGAAATAATGGCCTGATAAACTGGTTGTGTCTGTGGAAAATCATAAAGAATAATAAATATGGGACGACTAAAGAAAATGTCTCTTTAAACGTTTCTTTAAAGTCGCTCATGAATGGTAGAGTCAGGGGACAGGATAAGGCGAAGAGACTGAATTTAATATACTGTATATGATCAACGCCGAAGGTCCCTCCTCATCAAGCTAGTACTAGGGAGGTCCGGGCAATGGCTGCTAGTAAATTATCAGTTAGATCTACAGGATCCCAAATCCATAACTCACAAGGATGGTGAGGTTGTATAGACACTGTTATTATTATTATTATTATTATTATTATTTGCTAAGTTACAATATTTTTTGGAAAAGCAGGATGCTAAATAAGCCCACAGGCCCAAACAGGAAAAATAGCCCAGTGAGGAAAAGAAAAAAAAGAAGGAAAAATTATATATATTAGGAACAGTAACAATACCAAAATTGATATATCCTATATAAACTATAAAAACTTTAGCAAGAGAAATTAGATAGAAAAGTGTGTCCGAGTGTTCCCTCAAGCAAGAGAATTAATGTTCTTTAATTTCCATGTGGGAATAGGAGAGAGTTTTGAATACATTTACATTTCTGTCTCCATGAAATAGTGAAGCCATTGACAATGTAAACGCCAATATAGCGGAAAACGATTATATAAAAAACTGACGTTGGAGTAACTGGCTGTGTAAAAATGAAAGAAACATAAATTGGAAATGATAGATGGAAAATAGCAACTTACGAGAGGATGACTTGGCTACAAAGGACTTCTTCGACTGAGACGCCCGTAAAGGATAAATGAATCCTCACCGAAGATACCAGGAGTTACGAGAAGCAAATACGTAGATTGTGTGATTTAGTAAGCAAGGACAAAGAAGGGAAAGGAAATAATGGCCTGATAAACGGGTTGTGTCTGTGGAAAATCATAAAGAATAATAAATATGGGACGACTAAAGAAAATGTCTCTTTAAATGTTTCTTCAAAGTCACCCATGAATGGTAGAGTCAGGGGACAGGATCTTCCAAGAGACTGAATATATTATACTGTATATGATCAGCGCCCAAGGTCCCTCTCCATCAAGCTAGTACCAGGGAGGGCCGGACAATGGCTGCTAATGAATCAGTAGTTAGACCTACAGGATCCCAAATCCATAGCTCACAAGGATGGTGGGGTTGTATAGGCTCTATTATTATTATTATTATTATTATTATTATTATTATTATTTGCTAAGCTACAACACTAGTTGGAAAAGCAGGATGCTATAAGTCTAGGGGCTCCAACAGGAAAAATAGGCTAGTGAGGAAAGGAAACAAGGAAAAAATAGAATTCTTCAAGAACAGTAATAACATTCAAACAAATATCTCCTATATAAACTATAAAAACATTAACAAAATAAGAGGAAGCGAAATAAGATGGAATAGTGTGCCCGAGTGTACCCTCAAGCAAGAGAACTTTACCCCAAGACAGTGGAAGACCATGGTACAAAGGCTATGGCATTATCCAAGACTAGAGAACAATAGTTTGACTTCGGAGTGTCCTAGAAGAAACTACCGAACTTGAGTGGGTCTCAAACTCCCGTCCAATAGATCGCTAGGCAGAGAGGTTTCCAAAAGGAGGGTGAAGACAGATTCGAAAGGATCTTCCAGTGGTAAACCGGAGTGTGGCATCATCAGGGTAATATTAGTAAAGCCGACACAAGACAGAAAGACGATGGAATCTAATCTTGAATGGCTCATTACCTAATTGTGAACTCTTTGAAAAGAGTCCTTCAGTATCTCCTCTGTAAAAGATGAAAGGCGGTTACCTACAAAGTACGAGACTTACTCGAATTTTTATCATAATGAGAAGTCTTTTGATCTCAGATTTTTATCTACATTAACAAAAGTTTAAAACAATGGAAAAAGAAAATGTTCAGCCACATGCAGTGTTTTATTAACCTAAAATAGGACCCCAAATTTTCGAGGTTTTTCAGGCACCTTGACACCCCCAAGCATCCCCCCCCCCCCTTTAACACGGTATATTTCACGCTCTATTTTCGTAAAATTTATTATAATGATATTACAACTGAAAAAAATACTCCATATTTTTCACATTTAAAAAAAAAGTTGTGTAGGCTTTTGCTCTTGCTGGTCCTATAGGCTTCATGAAAAATGGGATACTATCCATAGACAATTAGATATCAAGCAATCAAACAACTTTCTCTTAGCATTACTAAAGAATGAATAAGTTCCTGATTTACTGACATTATGACATTGATTACTCAAATTTAGGAATTGGATTTACCCAATGAGTAAAGTTTTTATAGTTTACATATAAAATATTTATTTCGATGTTGTTACTGTTCTTAAAATATTTCATTTTTCCTTGTTTCCTTTTCTCACTGGGCTATTTTCTCTGTTGGAGCCTCTGGGTTTATAGCATCCTGCTATTACAACTAGGGTTGTAGCTTAGCAAATAATAATAATAATAATAATAATAATAATAATAATAATAATAATAATAATAATAATAAGATCAATGCAATGTATGGGTGTATATATGATATTGAATAATGTTTTATCGTGTTACTGCAATAGAGATAAAGATTAACATTTAAGAAGATAGATCATATTATATTGGTAGCTCTTTGATATATGATAATTTTATCATGAACTCCACAATAACTGATCATAAATAGTATAAGTAGATAAAGATGCTGAAACTTATTCCTTCCAGTCATAAAATAAGAAATACATATGACCTTCAATATCTTAGTAAATTACATATGGATATTTCCCATCCAGAAAAAAAAATCCTGAAGGAAATTTATGAGGTTTTTTGTAGCATAGTTATATAGAAATATCCTATATACAGCACTGTAGGAGAGAGAGAGAGAGAGAGAGAGAGAGAGAGAGAGAGAGAGAGAGAGAGAGAGAGAGAGAGAGAGAGAGAGAGAGACCTTACATTGTAAAAAAAAAAAAAAACATAATTTTAATCGGATAATCTCCGTAAAAATATGCTGTTCTCAGCCGTATTTCAGTAAATTACAGGTGACTGTAATTCTACCTTAATTTGTTATCATTTTTCAAGTGTTGGTGGCCGTAAAATCTGTACCAACCGTGTGTCACACGATCGTACATAGTTCATTTTGTGTATATATTATGCTTGTATCTTCACTCTTCCCTCGCACTAAAAAGAACCTGAATAAACATACCTGTTTTTTTCACCGTTAACGGTGTCGGTTTTGAACATGAAATTTCCTGTTGCATTGAGCTTTTGTATATAAAGGAGAGTGTTCTATAATAAACTCACTCAGTTGCTCTCCTCCTGTCTTTGAGTCATAACCTTCTCTCTGTCCGTCACAAATCACTCCTTTACGTCAATATATCTGTTTATAAAACGGTAAATGACTGGCAACATTTATTACAGGATTTTTACCGTTTTTTTTTATGAAATTTTTTTAACAGTGTAGGAGATTATTGGTGGTATTAAATGCTCAATAAGAAATTTGTGAATTCCAAAGAATGTGTCCATGAGTGTGAACCGGATGGTTGGCTGCAGCAAAAAACGGGAGACAAAATTGAGGATCTCTTTGACCAAAGTATATTTGACCTAGTTCTTAACGAGCTAAGCTGGGAAAAACTCTTGTGGAAAGAATGACTCCAAGTATACTTTTCCCCAGGGCGAAAACTTGTACCAACTTCCGTCGCTAAATCTTTCTTCACGCGAGGCTTTCTTGGAACCAACATTAAGTATCATGATTGAAATAATATTGAAATGTGTAAAGGATGTTATAAAAGTACAGGTGCTCTTTTCTTTCATGTAGCTTAAGTCTGCATATTAGTTGGAGTGGAAGTACTAGTAGTAAAAATTACATAATTTTTTTGAGTATGTACAGGAAATCATCTTTGTTTTGCCGTTTCATTTAGTGCTAATTTGAAATGATGTTTCACACACTTAAAAAAAAAGAAAGAAAGAAAAAAAAACAGAAAACCGTAAAAAATCCTAGAATAAATCCTAGAATGTTGCCAGGCATTTACTGATTTAAAAACATATATTTACGCAAAGAAGTGATATTATGGTCACTAACCCGTAAAAGACAATAACCCATTATGGTAAAATTACGGTCGCCTGTATTTTACTGAAATATGCCCGAGAACAGTATATTTTGTACGGAGAATTTCCTATTAAAATTACGGTTTTTTTTTTCTTAACAGTTTAAATCAAGTGTTTGTTTAATTTGGACTTGATTCTTCCTCCGATTTCATCATCATCTCCCCCCACATCTATTGACGCAAAGGGCCTCGGTTAGATTTACCTAGTCGTCTCTATCTTGAGCTTTTAATTCAATGTTTCTCCATTCATCATCTCCTACTTCGCACTTCACGATTCATTACATTATATAAAGATCATCATACTATCACTATCAGATTCTGGATAATATCATATTTTGAATATGGTCAAGGATGAATATTTCTTAAAACGAAAAACCGAGAATAATATGAAATATTTGAAGATGAAAAAATCTTTTTCTTAAAAGGAGAATAACACTTAAAAATTTGCCGTAAAAAAACGATAAAAACCCTGGACTAAATGTTGCCAGGCATTTGCCGTTTTAAAAACGGTTATATTGACGTTAAGGAGTGATATTACGGTCACCAACCCGTAAAAGATAATAACAAAGTAGGGTACAAATTACAGTAACCTGTATTTTTGGAAATACAGCTGAGAACCATATATTTCTTTACAGAGATTTTCTGATTAGAATTACGTTTCTTTTTTTCATAGTAAATGATCACCCGACTATTTAATTTTTCTTTACAATAATGAAACGTTATTAAGTAATTCTTACTTCCTATCACATCAATCATCAAATGTCTTCACAGTTTATTATATCAGGTATCTAAAATCCACTGAAAAAAAAAAAAAAAAAAAAAAAAAAAAAAAAAAAAAAAAAAAAAAAAAAAAAAAAAAAAAACCGCAATTTCAATCGAAAATTCTCCGTAAAAATATACTGTTCTCAGCCGTATTTCAGTGAAATACGGGCGACCGTAGTTTCACCTTACCTTATTATCATTATCTTTTACGAGTAAGTGCCCGTGATATCACTCCTTAACGTCAATATATCCGTTTTTAAAAGGGTAGAAATCCTGGAATAAATGTTGCCAGCCATTTGCCCTTTATTTATGCAATTTTTTAACAGTGTATGACCCGAATGATTAAAAGATACAATGTATAATATACAATTTTATCAATTGAATTTACTAAAAATTCAGGACGAACTACAGGAAGTCATCGTTAAAAAAAAAAAAAAAAAAAAAATGTCCTCACGCGCTACATTTAAAAAGAAAATATTCATATCAGGTTTCTCATTCTTTACAAATAGTTCAGCTTACTTTTTGTCTCTAGTTTTATCCTGTTTTCTGTGAGTACAGTGGTCCCTCTTAACACTCTCCTTTCATGTTTCATTAATTATTAATTTGGACAATACACGAGGGCTTGAATAGTTACGTAAATATACGTCATGATGAATGAAATTGCCCTGAGAGTTAAACAAATGACTCCTTTTATTGTTAAAATTTCACTAGGCTTTCGTTTGTTGTTACACCTACGCATCAATATACGGTTTTCATCTATTCATATTTTAATAACAGGTTAATTGTATAATTATATTTAGGCTTGTTAGTCAGAATTTTAAGAAATTCTCATACATTTGAAAACATCGGTAAAATGTATTTGAAAAATCTCAAGCATCAAGTGTTTAGAAATATCCATATGAAAATTTTAGAGATGGTGGAAGAGGGTTTTCAACATCTATACCAAACATTTGTTTATAGAACGTTTTAATTAACTATGATCTAGCAATGAAAATGGACCGGTTAAGTAACTTAAAGAATTTTGCTTACTGCATATAGTAAATCTAATTCGACTAATCAATTCTTGAGATAATCATATTTCGAATTAATAGGTACTTTTATATACAAGGATACCCGTCAGAACCTACTAATCTTGGGTCTGGATTTATTATGATCTATTTTCCCTTTAAAGGCCATTCATGAATGGCAGAAGTAAAGGACAGTGACATTGCCCCATCAATCAGGACAATGCCCCAGAGACTGACCATATTACATATGATCAGCGCCCAAGCCCCTCTTCACCCACGCCATGACTAAGGAGGATCAGGCAATGGTTGCTGATGACTCAGCAGATAGACCTATAGGCTCCCCAAAACCCTTATCCTCAGCTCACAAGGATGGTGAGGTGCAGCGACCAAAGATACTAACGAGTCTGAGCGTGAATTGAACGCCAGTCTGGCAATCATCAGGCAAGGACGCTATCTCCAGGCCACCACAACCCTTTAGGTCTAATGAATTAATAAAACTGGCGCCTGATATAGTTCTTGAAAATAGTAATGGGGATATAACGAGATGTTTCGAAAATGTTGTGACTGCTCATATTACAATCTAAAAACACAATAAGCACAAAAACACAACGAGAAGGCGGAGAAAACTGAAGTTTTTTTTTTTTTTTTTTTTTTTTTTTTTTTTTTTTTTTTTTTTTTTTTTTAATGAGGTGTAATTGCACTGACTCGCAAGGGTGCCATTTTATCTCGGAAAAGTGTCCTAACCGCTGATTGGTTAAAATTATTTTGTCCTACCAATCAGCGATTAGGAAACTTTTCCAAGCTAAAAGGGCACTCTTGCGAGTCAGTGCAATTGCGCCTCATTAAAAAAATTTACTATAGTTAGGTCATCTCAAGTCGACTATATCTGAATTTGACAGGTATGTTATTATTATTATTATTATTATTATTATTATTATTATTGTTATTATTATTATTATTACTTGCCAAGCTGAAACCCTAGTTGGAAAAGCCGGATGCTATAAGCCCAGGGGCTCCAACAGGGAAAATAGCCCAGTGTGAAAAGGAAATATGGAAAAATTATATATTTTAAGAACAGTAACAGCATTAAAATAAATAGTTCTTATATAAACTATAAAAACTAACAAAACAAGAGGAGGAGAAATTAGATAAAATAGTGTGCTCGAGTTTTCCCTCAAGCCAGAGAGTTGAACTAAGGATATGTGCGTCTTTGAGGTATATTAAATAAGTGCATACTAAAGGCTAGTTCAAGTCCAGCAATGTTTATTTTGTTCTGATAATCAGATTTATAGAGGTCAGCAAATCGAAAACAGTGTATAGATATACAGGTTATGTAGCTAAAACAATGAATAAACGAACTCACACAAATACACACACACACACACACACACACTATATATATATATATATATATATATATATATATATATATATATATATATATATATATATATTTATATATATTCTTTCTGAGTGGAGATACGTTAACGAGGGGAAAGGGTTTGCGTATGGCCATGATCAGCAAAGCTGTAAAAAGTCAGGGCCAACCACACTAGGTTGGTTTCCTGTGAGCGATCAGACTAAAGTCTCCCACCACCACCAATCCGCATTGGTGGGCGTGGGGATGAAATATGGGCAAACCCCAGACATGAATTAACATGTCTGAGGCTTTGTTCTGGAGTGAACGAGAAACGGCTGCATTTGTTGTCATTGTTGTATACAAACATACATACATACAGTACATACACACATATATGCATACATAAATGTGTAAATGTTTGTCTGTGTGTATAAGAATATATAATGTACATATAGCCATAAGTAATTTAAAAAGGTTAAATCTAATTCTCCTCTTTTTACAAAAACGTATTAATTGTTCACATGTCTAGATTAAATCCATCTTTGTTATTGACTTGTCTGAGACCTTTGTTCTGGGGTGGACTAGATACAGCTGTATTTTTTATCGTTATTATATACATACATACATACACACCTACACACATACTGTACATACATACATTTATGAATGTGTGAATGTTTGTCTGTATGTATAAGAATGTACAATGTACACATAGCCATGAATAATTTCAGAGGGTTAAATCTAATTTTCATCTTCTCACAAAAACGTATTATTTGTTTACATGTCTAGATTAAATCCATCTTTGTGATCCTGCTGGCACATATCACAAAGATGGGGATACTTTAAAAAAGAAAACATATTGCTTAAAAGAAGAAGACATATTGCTTATTTATCAATATTGACATTATTTGAGTTTCATTGAAATAATAAATTAAGTATGTCACGACACAAACCTCAAGTTTATTTAATTTTGTTGAAATATATACTGTTCATAATAAAAAAAGATTTTTTTCCACCCACATTTTTGAAAGCTGATTCTTACGAACAATATCCTCCTTTTTCATAACCGATGGAAATATATATATATATATATATATATATATATATATATATATATATATATATATATATATATATATATATATACATATATACATATATATATGCATATATATAAATACACACACACACACATATATATATATACATATATATATATATATATATATATATATATATATATATATATATATATATATATATATATATCATTTATGTATTTCCATTTCTTGGTCATTAGTTCTTAGATTTATAATATCAAGGAGAGGATTTGGAAATATAAATATATATCCTTTTTTTTTATATTTTGAAATAAAGGCCTTCTCTTATATGTCCCTCCTCTGTCACTCCAGCTCTGATGAACTATGACCTTAGCTGAATTTCTGATAAGTCTGTAGAGGAAAATCTTTTGCCCATTTAAGGTTAAATCTCGATGGAGCTATTTAAGGAAGAAATATTTTCTTTTTCAAAATCATTTTGGATGATGAATTACGGGGAAAGGATTGGAATTATCGAAAATTTTATAACTTTCTTTTACTTTGTTCTAGAAAGAAGCATAACTAGAATTTTATAGCTAAATATTGAACAAATATATATCTATCATATAATGATAGTAAAAGTTGTCGTGGCCTATATGGTAATGTCCTTGACGTTGGTTTCTTTGGTCTCTGGAACCTCACCATCCTTTTGAGCTAAGGATGGGGGTTTGCGGGAACCTATAGGTCTATCTGCCAAATCATCAGCAACCATTGCCTGACCCTCCTTGGTCTAAGCTTGGTTGGAGAAGGGCTTGGGCGTTTATCTTCTAGGAGAAGGACACTCCAAAATCAAACCATTGTTCTCTAGTCTTGGGTAGTGCCATAGACTCTGTACCATGGTCTTCCACTGTCTTGGGTTAGAGTTCTCTTGCTCGAGGGTACACTCGGGCGCACTATTCTATTTTATTTCTCTTCCTCTTGTTTTGTTAAAATTCTTATAATTTATAAAGAAAATATTTATCTTATTGTTATTACTGTTCGTAAAATATTTCATTTTTCTTCGTTTCATTTCCTAACTAGGGTGTTTTCCCTGTTGGAGCCCTTGGGATTATATCATCCTGCTTTTCCAACTATGGTTGTAGCTTAGAAAGTATTTATAATAATGATAATAATATTAATAGTAATAATAATAATAATAATAATAATAATAATAATAATAATAATAATAATAAAAAATAATAATAATTATAATAATAATAATATATGGTCGGTCTATAGGGCATTGTCCTGCTTGATAGGGCAATGTCACTGTCCCATGCCTCAGTCATTCAGGCCTTTAAATCTTAAACCTTTGAGTCGTCAATAATTCTAAAGGTACAGACGGCCATATGTTAATCTCCCATCCTCATTATGATTGGCATAAAATTTAGACTGATTCGAATAGGAATACAAGTTAATAATGATATGATTACAATGTGGACCCTTATGGATTCCAACTAATAATTAATTTTCCCTATTTCTGAATATAAAATATTGCTTTTAATGAAAACCTTCAGTATAGCATCAAAGCTGATATGATTAATAGTGCTTTCAATCATTAGAATATTTGTATTTTTTTTTGATATTGCAAGATATTAAGCTGCAATAACATCAATATGATTTTAATGTTGTAGTATTGAGTTAAGGGAGCTAAAATTGAATGCTGCCTATAGGTATTATGACTACTAAGATTTTAGATACAGAATGTTGAATATTCCAGTTTTATGCAAACTAGTTTTGTACTTCATCATTTAGCCTGTCTTATTGAGAATGCTAACAGTAGATGTGAAGGGTGATGCAACTTAAAGAAATATCAATAAATTTTAACTTATTAAAATCTTTATGTGAATCACCATTATCTTACTTGAATAGAATCTTATGATTTAAAAGCATCAGTTTAGAGTTGATTAATAAATAATACAATAACATTTGAAAGATTATAGATTTGAAATTCGGTGAAGTTGTTAGAGTAAGAGAAGGCAAAAAAAAAAAAAAAAAAAAAAAAAAAAAAAAAAAAATGCTCTTCAATAATAGGGTCAGTTAGACTGCGTACTTACAAGTAAGATCACTCAAGTTCAAAACCTCTACGATTTTCCCATTTAATTGGGAGTTTCAAGGTTTTTAATATATCTATGAAAAAGGAGTTTTACTGCTTTCTCCTTTGAAATTATGGTATATTTTTTTCTGTATTGAACTTTTGAATGGAGGGATAAGTATATATATATATATATATATATATATATATATATATATATATATATATATATATATATATTTTTTTTTTTTTAATTACTTGGGCTTGACTGCATTATGGAATTACGGTTGGCTGGAAGATTTCTTGAATGCTCTGGTTAATTTCAGGGACGAATTTATACACACACACACTCACACACACACACACACACACATATATACATATATATATATATATATATATATATATATATATATATATATATATAGATATATTTATATATGTATAATATACATATAG
Source organism: Palaemon carinicauda (assembly GCF_036898095.1). Lineage (NCBI taxonomy): Eukaryota > Metazoa > Arthropoda > Malacostraca > Decapoda > Palaemonidae > Palaemon > Palaemon carinicauda. The sequence goes on from NC_090730.1 coordinate 19,666,979, forward strand.
CTTTTTCTCTCTCTGTATATATATATATATATATATATATATATATATATATATATATATATATATATACACACACATATATATAGATATATGTGTGTGCATGTGTATATTTATACAGAGAGAGAGAGAGAGAGAGAGAGAGAGAGAGAGAGAGAGAGAGAGAGAGAGAGAGAGAGAGAGAGAGAGAGAGAGATATTTCTGTATATGTACCCCTTGACCTATTCTGTTGGTCTTGATGTATCCTTAGCAGCCTACACACTATAGTTCATCAGTCGAAATGTATTGCATCATCGCTATATGGATCAAATAATTGAATATTTCTTTTTATCGTATTAGATACAGAGATTTACGCGTCTTTTCGAATATCTCAGACTCTAATTTCCGGATGAGATGTAATGAAATATCTAACTTAATTATAATATAATCCTGCTGATTATTTTAGTCGTAATAAAATAATCGAATTATATTTGACTTTTTTGATGTACCAAGATAAAGTCAACGATAGATGTCGTTGGGGTCAATAAAGGTATTTCATAACAGAGAGAGAGAGAGAGAGAGAGAGAGAGAGAGAGAGAGAGAGAGAGAGAGAGAGAGAGAGAGAGAGAGAGAGAGTTTATGTACAAGCACTCCAGTATCAGACTAAATCTTATGAAAAATTCAAAAAATTAATCATCAAGCGTAAAAATGTTTATATTAGGTTCGATAAACAAAACCTCATATTTAATGAAGTGACAAAAATCCAGGACTGCGCATGCGTGGCGTCCGTTGCTTAGCAACGACTTGACGCCGACCAGCCGATATCAGACGTAATTCCTAACTCGCAATCCGGGAAAAGTTTTCTTTTTTTCCTGTGGTAATATCAAGATTAAATATTAATATCCTCCAGAGAAGCTTGGAATTTATCAGAGCGTGGTTCCCAGGAGTGCAATTATCCTGACAGGTCTCGAAATGAGATCATGAAGATGCTGGCTGAGAATCATGTGTTTCGATCTTCTGGGAACTTCTAGTTAGATAATAATAGTAAGAAAATACTGAAAAAAACTACAAATCTTTGAGACTTTAGTGACTATATATAAAGTGCTGTGATACCAAGATGAAGTGATTGAGATGAAAGATGAAAAACACGAAATTTTAATGAAGTAAACAATAAAGAAATCGATATAAGAATCATCTTACGATTAAGGGCAGTTAGAATGTAAAGAATCACGAGTTTGTGATGGGTTATTTAACGTCCAAGAATAGAAAACTCCTCAACAAAGGTTCTTGTATTAAAATGACAAATAGAGGTTCGCCAGAGAGTACAATAACAAAACATTTAGATATTCATTTTATCTGGATTCTTTTGCTACTGAATCTGCTCTCGTTCGAAGACTGTCTATATCTATATGATAATGATAATAATAATAATGATGATGATAAAATATTAATAATAATAATAATAATAATAATAATAATAATAATAATAATACTACTAATAATAATAATGATAATAATAATAATGATAGCAATAATAATGATAATGATAATAATAATAATAATAATAATAATAATGATAATAATAATAATAATAACAATAAAAATAATAATGATAATAATAATGTA
>NC_090730.1:19673580-19678580 GCF_036898095.1 Palaemon carinicauda
GTTTCAACAGGGAAAGATATATACAGTATATAAATATACATATATATATATATATATATATATATATATATATATATATAGATGCATATGTATATATATATATATATATATATATATATATAATATATATATGTATATATGTATATATATATATATATATATATATATATATATATATATATATATATATATATATATATATATATATATATATATATATATTTATATATATAAGTGTGCGTGTGTGTAATGACAAAGAAACGAAGCTGAGCTGCATCACAACAAAGATGTCTTTGATCATCTGAATTCGAGATCGTTGTTCTATTACCCCAAGATTCGCTTCCAAAGATAATTCATCTCAGAGCTATTCAGAATATCTAACATTAATTACCTCTGACTCCAAGATTTGGTGTAGGATTCAAGGATACTATTCGTCTAAAGATTGGACATACTATTCTGTCTTATTCCTCTTCGTTTTTTTTTTCAAAGTTTTTATAGTTTATCTCTCTCTCTCTCTCTCTCTCTCTCTCTCTCTCTCTCTCTCTCTCTCTCTCTCTCTCTCTCTCTCTCTCTATATATATATATATATATATATATATATATATATAAAAGATTTATTTCAATGCTGTTATTGTCCTTCAAATATCTTACTTTAATTGTCCATTACTTGTATTTTTTTATTTTCTTATTTCCTTTCCTCTCTGGGCTATTTTTCCCTATTGGAGTCCTTGTGCTTAGGTATTATGGGGGGGGGGGGTTATTAATTGTAGAGTAGTAGGTTATGAAATACATAGACACATGTAATAGTTAAATAAATATAAATATATATATACAGTATATATATATATATATATATATATATATATATATATATATATATATATATATATATATATATATATAAATATATATATATATATATATATATATATATATATATATATATATATATATATACTGTATATATGTATATTCATATATATATATATATATATATATATATATATATATATATATATATATATATATATATATGAATATGTATATATATGTAAAAAAACACAGTGAAAATGAAAATATTGAGTGAATCATGACTAGTTTCGTCTTTGACTTCTTCAAGAGCACGATACTAGGTAGGATAAACTGTACACACTGTTTAAATTTCCCTCTTTTGTTTATTTTGCATCTGAGCATCACGTGTCCTTGTGAGTTTTACACACATTTACCCACACACACACACACACACACACACACACACACACACACACACACATATATATATATATATTTATATATATATATATATATATATATATATATATATATATATATATATATATATATATATATATATATATATATATATATATAGATTTATGTATTCTTCCCTTTCTGAGTGAGGATATCTTAACGTGGTGAAAGGGTTTTCGTATTGCCATGATCAGCAAAGCTGTACTAGTCAGGGCCACCGATACTAGGTTGGTTAGCGGTGAGCGATCAGATAAAATTCTTCCAACATCACCAGTCCAATGTCCAGCAGTGTGATGAAAACTGATCAAATCCCAGATATGAATAATCTCTAAGGTCTTTGTCCTGCAATTGATTAGAAACTGCTGTATTTGTTGATGCTGGTGTTGTATATATCTATTGGCCCACAACAACATAATCAATGCTGTATAAACGTAAATATCATTTGACATAACGTCGTTAACCATGAATACAGATGGAGAAAATTTTGATTTGTTCACAGTCATTTGCTTTTTATGGTTCTTTCATATATCATCCATGATAACAACATTTAGTAAAACACTTATCAGTAAGCAGCTGTTTGGAACAGTTTTGAATAAGCTAAATGTTTTGAATTACTTAAACGGTTATAAAAAACAGGTATATGTAGAGCTGACTCTAGGAAATTCATTTGCGATATGATACCCGTAAATGATTTAATATGACGACTTTTTTGAAAAATGAATTTTCATTTTAAGGTTAAAATTAAGTTAGCTTCAGAAGTGTTTTGCAAAATAACTCACTGAAAAAAAAAAAAAAAATTCCGCCTTTCAGAAATTTCGAAAATTCATACCATCTTTATCCTACGTAAGTGGGACGAGGTTATCATCGTGACCCCTTCACAATAGCTTAAAAAAGAAAAAAAATCTTGATAAAGATTAACTGGTCATGCCTCAGCATAGAAGAGAGAGAGAGAGAGAGAGAGAGAGAGAGAGAGAGAGAGAGAGAGAGAGAGAGAGAGAGAGAGAGAGAGAGAGAGAGAGAGGTGTTATTGAAGCAAATAGTGATTAGGAAAAGAAATTTGATTGAAAAAAGCAACAATAAAGTCAAACAGGTTCCAAGATATAAAGTGGGTGAAAATTTCCATATCTATCTCAACATCATATCAATAATAATCATAAACAATCATAGAGAAGAATTGTAGGTAAACGATGCAAAAATGTGGTTTAATTTAGAGAATTTTCTTAAATTTAACACAAAGAATTAAGGTAATATGTAAACACAAGCGGATAAAAAAGTAGAGGAGGGATTAGAAAAATTATAATATATATCAAATGTAGACCACACATTTCATAGAAATTAATTTCAATGTAATGTTTCATTTTTGAAAAATGAAATTAAACGTTTTGAACAAACCCCCGCCCCAAAATAATTTAAAAATGTTGGAGATCTTTTTGGATAAATCCTGACAAAAGAAGAGTTGTTATTATTATGCAAAGAATGTAAATAGATCAACAATTAAAATTTTTATTTATTTATTCTATTTTTTCTTATTATGAAAACGTATAAAATTATTATTATTATTATAATAATAATAATAATAATAATAATAATGATAATAATAATAATAATAATAATAATAATAATAATAATAATAATAATAATAATAATAATAATAATAATTATTATTATTATTATCATTATTTTAATTATTATTATTATTATTATTATTATTATTATTATTATTATTATTATTTTTATTATTATTAAAATTATTATTATTATTATTATTATTATTATTATTATTATTATTATTATTATGGAATGGCAAAAATCTATATTTCTTGTTAAGAGTAACAGGTCACTAACAAGGGAAGAGGTTTCAGGTATCAAGTTACTATGGTTACAGAAGTAATTTTTGAAGAGGTGATACTATAATCAAACTACCTGTTGTTCTGCTAGAAAGATTTTATTTTGGCCTTTTTGGTCTCTTTAGAGGGAAAAAATTGCTAATATATATATTTATCTATCTATCTATCTATCTATCTATCTATCTATCTATCTATCTATCTATCTATCTATCTATCTATATATATATATATATATATATATATATATATATATATATATATATATATATATATGCATATACAGTATATACATGTGTGTAATATATATATATATATATATATATATATATATATATATATATATATATATATATATATATGTGTGTGTGTGTGTATATGTATACATGTATATATATGTGTAAATATATATATATATATATATATATATATATATATATATATATATATATATATATATTGTATATATATGTATATATACTTTATATATACAGTATGTATATAATGCATATAATATAATAACACACACATATATGCCTATACTCAAAATATACATAAATACAATTAAAAAAAGGGAAGATTTAAGGTAAAGACTCACAATCCCCTTCAAGTTCCTATTTATCAACAAATGTGAATAAATTTCTAGTCTGGAGAGTACAGTGATAACGATGTTTAAAGAGTCCAGTGGTAACGTGTTCGCCTAGTATTTGCATGGTAGCAGATTGATCCCAGCCGGGACCAGGATTTTAAGCTATTTACTGGTGAGGGCACTGCTGTGGTTAGCCACATCAGTGGGGTGGTTGGGTCTGCCCTGCTGACGTTCTAGTGAGCATCAATCTTAAGAAACCGGAACTGAAACTAGACACCTTTACATTTTACATTGAAGAACAAACAGTTAGGACTAATTGAAGCACCTTCTCTAGCACACAGAAAGAGTAATAGGGAGTGACGAAAACACCCAAATATCATTGATATACGTACGCACATAAATTTATAATTACTATGAGATAGAAAGGTTCAAGAAATAAACATGCGAATTGCGCAATGAATTAAACCTTGCTAAAAGTCAACATACATTTAACAATTATATATTTCGTGATGTGATACACATTGTTTTATGCCAGGTCTTGTCCAATAACGCAATTATGATAAATTTGTTTTTTTGAAGATGTTAACCAGCTAGGTTCCATAAAACCTAATGGGTACCTTACCTGAGAGTTTAACTATCTATAGTTTTTATTATCATTCGTATCTGAAATATCTATTTTAAAACATTTCAATTAGGTAAATAAATTTCAACATGGCTACATACATTTCTTATCATTTACGTTCATCCGAGAACATCCTTCAATTCGTCAGTGACACGAAGAGAATTACAAACGGGAATTTTAGACTGAAGTAAGGGGTCAATGGTGAAAAACCCTCTGTTGACCAGAAAGTCAAGAGGGAAAGTTTCAAGGGGTTATCAAAACATCATAGAGTAGATCATGGAAACAGTTTATTATTATTATTATTATTATTATTATTATTATTATTATTATTATTATTATTATTATTATTATTATTATTATTATTATTATTATTATTATTATTATTATTAGCGAAGGTACAACCCTAGTTAGAAAACCAGGATGTTATAAGCTCAAGGGTTCCAACAGTGAAAAAGAGGCCAGTAAGGAAAAAAAACGTAAATAAACTACAGGAGAAGTAGTGAACAATTAAATAAAATAATTTAAGAACAGTAAGAACATTAGAATTAATATTTCATATATACACTATAAAAACTTAAGAAAAAGAAGAAGAGAAAAGAAGAGAGAATAGTGGGCCAGAGTGTAGGCCTACCCTTAATCAGAGAGTAGGATGAAATAAAGCACTGATGAGACATGTCATCTAGTCTTTCCCAAT
>NC_090730.1:19688580-19701080 GCF_036898095.1 Palaemon carinicauda
AGGCGGGAGGGGAGTTGGATTACTTGGGGGAGGAGGGATGGTAGGGAAGTTGGGATACCGGGAGAAAGGAGGGAGGGGAGTTGGTTTACGGGGGAAGGAGGGAGGAAGGTTTGGCTTGCGGGGGGGGGGGGGGAGGAGGGAGGAAGGTTTGGCTTGCGGGGGGGGGGGAGGGAGGGGGATTGTGATTACGGTGTGAGGAGGGAGGGGGTTTGCCTTACGGGGGGAGGAGCGAGGGGTGTTCGGTCTACGGAGTGAAGGAGGGACGGGGGTGTTTAGTCTACGGGGTGTAGGAGGGACGGGGGAAGTTGGGATAACGGGGGGAGAAGGGAGGGGAGTTGGATAACAGGGGAAGGAGGGAGGGGATGTGGAACAAACCTTACGGGTCAGAAATGAAGGAAACATAAAACTTGTTTTTTCTTTGAGAATGGAGTTATTAGGGCTAAAGAAACTGAGTTAGGAAAGTAATTTAGAAGCCTAATAACACCGAGGAGAACCATGTCTAGGAAAAGAGTTCATAGACAATGATACAGTTAGAATTTAGTGTCCAATATCTCAAGTATATATATATATATATATATATATATATATATATATATATATATATATATATATATATATATATATATATATATATATATATATATATATATAGATAGATAGATAGATAGATAGATAACATGTCAGATGTACGGTATCCGTTTTAAGTAGTTTAGCAACGATCCAATTCTTTCAAATCATTTTAAATGTGCTCACGACCGAATAAACAAATGAATTTTCAATTGTTTTTCATGGAAGCAAAAAAAATGAACATGTAATTACCCGAGACATTCCAAATCTCTTAGTCTAGGAACTTATCATCTCCTCCTACGCCTATTGACGCAAAGGGCCTCGGTTAGATTTCTAGGACCTAGGTGACGTTTATTCAAGATGGAATTTGCAGATAGTTTTGATTACGAGTAATGTTTACCAGGCTCAGGACGGCATAGGAACCTATGTTGCTATGAGGGTACACTCGGACACACTGTTCTATCTAGCTTCTCTTCCTCTTGTTTTGTTGAAATTTTTATTGTTTATATAGGAAATATTTATTTTAATGTTGTTACTATTCTTAAAATGTTTTATTTTTCCTTGTTTTCTTTCTCACTGGGCTATTTTCCCTGTTGGAGCCCCTGGGCTTATAGCATCCTGCTTTCCCAACTAGGGTTGTAGCTTAGCATTTAATAATAATAATAATAATAATAATAATAATAATAATAGTCAGGGCCACCTATTCTAGGTTGGTTTGCTGTGAGTGATCAAACAAAAATCTCCCACCATCGCCAATCTGCGGTTAGCCAGCGTGGTGATGAAAGCTGTCGAAAACCCAGACCTGAACAGCGACATGTCTGAGACCTTTGTCCTGCAGTGGAATAGAAATGGGTTGCATTTGATTTTGTTGTACATATGTATGGATATATACGTAAGTATATATGTATATATATTCATATGTATGTCTGGATACATATATCATTATTACTATTATTATGATCGAGAGAGCTAGTTGAGAACTTGGTAACTAATCTTATGGAAAAAAGATATGCTAGGAACATCATAGTTAGCAATTCTCTCACATCTCTGTTTGAATACGAAGTCTTACATATGGATGGATGGCGAGACTTCATCAAAGGACAACAAACCGTACCTGAATATCACTTCCATTTCCATCACAGTTGGATGTCCAATATGCAAAGTACCCCTATGATTCCACGCCTTCACGGGCTGCGACTACACCTCTGCGTCTATTCAAAATGCAAAGTAAGACTATTTCTAAATGTTGAAAGACACTGCTGCTCAGAGGGCTTTTCATTAATTTCTACTGGACAGCTAACAGTTAACTCAGAAAATATTTTTGAAAAGCTATCAGAATATCAGATTTTTTTTAACGAAAACCTTTACAGCAGAGATGTATGGAGCAAAGGGGAAATCCTCTCCCTCTTTGAATGGGTATCGTTATGGCTTGTCAAAAAGATCTTGACCTAGAATCCCTTTTTTCCCACTCACTCTAGTGCCTCTCAATGTGCAGTGGAAATGGTATAATGGTAAAGACATCTGAATTGGTAACGCTACAAGGTTTTTGATAGGGCTTATTGACCAAAGGCTAAAAGGAAGAATGATCTTGAAAAATTGAGGGTCATTGATGGTAGTATACTCTTTCCCTTTGAACAAGAATTATTCCAACACACCAAAAAAGCTTTATTTGAAGCAAAAGTGTGGGCTCTGCTACTGCCCCAGAGATGTTACAGCATCCTTCTGCAGAGGAGGGATGGAAATTGAAGGATGGACATTACGAGTCCATTTGGTTTGAAGGTTCTGAGTTCCCACATTCATTGATTCCTTAGAAAGGTGACCTTCATGAGGACAACTTTGAGATTTCATACATAGATGCATAAAGCTGTGTCTCTCCCGAAGAAGAGTAAACATTGACTTTTAAACTGATGGTCTAAATGTGTAGGATATGTGGCTAAAAATCTTATTTCCATTGCAAATTTACCCTTTCTTGAATTCAGCCAACACAATATTATTTTTATCATTTAGTAACTACACCTCTTTCAAATAGTAATGAAGTCTGCATCTCGCATGTTATACCGTATAACATAATTCTAGGAATATTTTGATCAAGGTGCTTTTTTTAAAGTGTCTTACCACCACCATTTTTTTTCTTAAGTTCATTTATACGTCTAGTGAGATGTAGTACTTTGCAATAAAGTAAGTTTTAATTAAGCACCTTTTATGATCAATAAAAGCTTAATTAGGGATAATTAATATTTTTCTTAATCAGCCTTGCCACCAATGAAAATATTCTTAAATTGGAGTTTCTATTCTTTGAATATATCTCTATAAATTGTTATGAAATGAAGTCATCAGCTCACATGATGATTAAAAAAATATTTGGGTGCATTTTGGGCGTATTTTGGCTGTGACCTCTAACCACGCCCACTACTTGCTAAGTTTAAGAATTGGGGTTTTAGGACCCCTTGAGCCTGACAAAAATTTTGGTAATCCAAAAGCATCGGCACCTTTTAAGCTGAATAATAATCACTTAACTCCTGCACTATCTTCAATTTTAAAAACAACAAACTAATTAGTTAAAATATTTTGTTTTAAATCGCTCAATCATAGCTAATATTATAATAGAAAAAAATAAAATCCATTTTTATTAAGAAGAAAAAACATAATTTAAAAGGCATTTAATTCTTCTGTTCTTTCTTACAGGCGATTGTAATATTTTGTTTTAAAAAGTACAATCCTCTCTAATACTATGATATAAAAAAAGTAATATACATTTTGATTAAGAAGAAAAAACTATAATCTAAAATGTAATACTATGATATAAAAAATTAGAATCCATTTCTATTAAGAAAAAGAAGCTATAATCTATAATCTAATACTATAATATAAAAAGAAAAATCCATTATGATTAAGAAAAAAACTATAACCTAAATATAATCTATAATCTAGTACTATAATAATAAAGAAATAAAATCTATTTTGATTAAGAAGAAAAAAACTATAATCTAAATATAAACTATAATCTAATACTATAATATATATATATATATATATATATATATATATATATATATATATATATATATATATATATATATATATATAATATCCATTTTGATTGCGAAGAAGAAAACTATAATCTAAACATAATCTATAATATAATACTATAATAAAAAGAAAAAAAAATGATATGGTATAAAAAAAATCTATCATCGAAAATGTATTTCATTCTTCTGTTCTTTCTTACAGGCGGTCGGTTGCTTGAGGAATACGCTCGAGGAGGAGGCAAAGAGGTGGAGAGATTGATCCTCGAAGAATTCGGGGTTTTCATGTACAATCACGGGAGAGGAAAAGAAATTACCAGGACGGAATATCTCAAGTGGAAATATCGCAAAATTCCGAAGGATCAGGTGGGAAGGAGGAAAGAGGAAGGAGGAAGGAGGAAGGAGGAAGGAAGAGGATTGAAGATTAGGATATTGCTTCCGTGTGTTACAGGGCACGTCTTCTCTGTCTCTGTCTCTGTCTCTATATCTGTCTCACGCTCTCACTCTAGCTTTCCTTTTTTTTGTTTATGGTCTTTCTCTTTCATACACCATCTCTCTCTCTCTCATTCTCTCTCTCTCTCTCTCTCTCTCTCTCTCTCTCTCTCTCTCTCTCTCTCTCTCTCTCTCTCTCTCTCTTATCTTTCCTTTTTTACCTCATTTTCTTATGAAGTTCTCTTTTGCGTTCATTTATTTACTCTCTCTCTCTCTCTCTCTCTCTCTCTCTCTCTCTCTCTCTCTCTCTCTCTCTCTCTCTCTCTCTCTCTCTCTCCCTCTCTCTCTTATTTTTCCTTTATTTATCTTACTTTCTCTTACTTTCCTTCGCTAAACTCTCTCTCTCTCTCTCTCTCTCTCTCTCTCTCTCTCTCTCTCTCTCTCTCTCTCTCTCTCTCTCTCTTATCTTTCATGTATTTACCTTATTCTTGTAGCTTTTTCTTACTTTCATTTGTTAAAGATCTCTCACTCTCTCTCTCTCTCTCTCTCTCTCTCTCTCTCTCTCTCTCTCTCTCTCTCTCTCTCTCTCTCTCTTATTTTCTTATATTTACTTATTCTTTAGGATATTCTATCTAACTTTCCTTCATTGAGTCTCTCTTTCTCTCTCTCTCTCTCTCTCTCTCTCTCTCTCTCTCTCTCTCTCTCTCTCTCTCTCTCTCTCTCTACCTTAAACTTGTAGCAACTTCTCTCTTACTTTCATTCATTTCAAAAGATTATCTTACTACTGCAAACAGGTTTTGCTGGGCTCGATATCTTAAAAAAACGATTTGTTATTTTCAATTTACTGTCAGTATCGTTTGTAGTTACTTTTAATCCTGTAAATATTTATCTTACATGAAACTAAATATAAATTTTCTTGGCATCTTGTTACAGACATAACATATTGTACTGTTTTTTTGTTCTCAGAACTTTTTTGCTGACGAATTTTATGTATGTATGTATGTATCTATCTCTCTATCTAAATATATATATATATATATATATATATATATATATATATATATATATATATATATATATATATATATATATATATATATATAGTATATATAATATATATATGTATATATATTATATATAATATATATATAGTATATATATAATATATATATGTATATATATATATATATATATATATATGTGTGTGTGTGTGTGTGTGTGTGTGTGTGCGTGTACTATGAAAATCCTATGAATTCATAAATTAAATTATATCCTTATGCCATCAGCAATTGGAAAACTTTCGCCTTAAATGGGAAAGAAAGAGACGAGACTGGATAGAAATAATTGATATTATCTTATGAACTGGGGAGAGTTATGCCATGGAAACCGAACATATTAAGCAGTAAAGTATCAATTTGTTTCCTCAGAATAAAAAAAAAAAAAAAAAAAACAATTAAACGTAAAATCTCAGAGCAGATGCTATATTTCACCTTCTATTTTAGTGAGATTAATTCATCTTTGTGCTTATTGAATTCATTAACTATCATAAAGGGCTATTTCTATTATGTTAACACAAAAATTATTCATGTTATAATTGTTAATTTCCTTTGAGTCATGCCCATGCCATCTGTTGTGGGCGTGATTTACGGTATACATGGATAGAAACAGCTCTTACGTATGATGATCAACTTCACATTCTAGTTAAATTATGCTTTATCAAATTATAACGCCAACTTAAAAGTTAAAGGTGTCGGGTTTAGGTTCCAGTTTCATCAGAATAGAGCCTCGCCATAACGTCAGCCGAGCAAACCCAAGCCCCCACTGTGGTGCCCTACCACAGCAGTGGCCTCCCCATTCAACAGCATTAACTCACGGTCCCGGATCTGGGATCGATGTGCCCCCCGTGCAAATGCTAGGCAAACATGTTACCACTGTAGTAGCCAAGAGGTTATACCTAAAACAGAAGGCCATTCTTGTTTTTCCTGTTTAGATAATGTAATATTCGTAATATTTTTTGCATAAGAAAAAATTATCTTTTGTAAGGGATTCATTTTCATTTATATAACCAGGTTGGGCTGTGGCACCCTAGCAGTACCAGCTGAACTCGGCTGAGTCCCTGGTTAGGCTGGAGGAACATAGAGAGTAGAGGTCCCCTTTTTTGTTTTGTTCTTGTTGATGTCGGCTACCCCCCAAAATTGGGGGAAGTGCCTTTGGTATATGGATGGATAACCAGAATTAAATGGAAACCGGATAAAATGTTACCCTTTTATGTTGAAAGATATTATTTTTCAAGTAATATAATCATTCTCTAACAAAAATATCATTTCTATCGTATGTAACACTTAACAGCAAAAGAGTTTGGTCTCGAATTTGCCAACCATTTGATTAAATTAAAGGCATCAATGAATGTTTAAATGAACGACACATTATACAAAGAATATTTCATTTTCATTTTTATGTCAAAGTAAGGTTTTTGATAGGTATCATACCTTAACTATTTTTATGATATTTATTTCGGAACTATGATCTCTTATACAGGGTATTTAGAATTGGAGTTTAACTAAAGATTGAAAAGAAAAAAAAGAAAAAAAAAAAAAAAAACAATGGCTACGTAAAATTTGAAATCGAATCGCCTAAAATTACATATAAGAGAGATTACTCGAGTGCCATATGTGGATGAGATCATGGTGAGGGGTAGATGTAGATGGTTTAGGCATGCTCTACGCACTCCCCAAGATAGATTAGTTCACCAAACTTTCAGCTGGGCTCCATAAATCCCTAGAAGAGTTGGAAGACCCAGGCCTACATGTCTTAGGACTATGAAGCGTGAAGTCGGAGATGATAAATGGAGAAGTATTGAATTAAAAGCTCTAGATAGAGACGACTAGCGAAATCTAACCGAGGCCCTTTGCGTCAATAGGCGTGTTAGATGATGATGATAATGATGACTTATGAGTGCCACTTTATTCCACAAGTAATCATATAATTATATAGGATATGAAATAAAATTACTGGACGATGTATTTTTAGATATATCGAGTGCCAATCGTTATGCCAGCTGACTGAGCACACCTGGCTTCAAAGGGTCTTTCTTCTATTTGGGAATTTTTGTTTTTACAAAGTCGACCAAAAAGCTTTTTTTTTTTCTTTTTTTTTTTCTTAGTGTGTGTGGTGGTGAGCAGTTATGTGATAGAGCGAGTGATTTCCACCTACGAGGGATTTCAAAGGGAAAAAGGTCAAGAAAAAGGGAAAATAATAGAAAATCTCTCTCTCTCTCTCTCTCTCTCTCTCTCTCTCTCTCTCTCTCTATTATATTTTTCTCTATTTAACTTAATTTTTAGGACATTCTCTCTTACTTTTATTCATTTAGTCTCTCTCTCTCTCTCTCTCTCTCTCTCTCTCTCTCTCTCTCTCTCTCTCTCTCTAAAAAAAGAAAAAAAAAATGAATAGATAAAACAAAATAAAGTAAATACAAAAATAATCTAATATATATATATATATATATATATATATATATATATATATATATATATATATATATATATATATATATATATAGATAAATATATATATATGTATGTATATATGTATATATATACATATATATATTTATATATATGCATATATATGTATATATATATATATATATATATATATATATATATATATATATATATATATATATATATGTGTGTGTGTGTGTGTGTGTGTGTGTGTGAAATAAAACAACGATGTGTAAAAAAAAATAATCTTTATTCGTACTTGCGGACAGTCTTCACTGTTAAGGATAATCTTACTCCAATCAATCGCAAATGTAACATTGCTTTATCCTCCAAGATAACTTTGATCATTCTGAAGAAGAATTACCATTTCATTAATAAGGTGACATAATAATCTTCCAAGAATTTTTCGTTTTATATGAGTTTAATAGTTACCTGATGAGATGAAAGGGCTTGAAATTAATCATAAGGTTTCATTTTGAACCACGTTGTACAGGTTACCTTCATCTCATTAGATTTCCAGGTAAACCACTGTAATTTTAGGTTTCATTTAGCTCGCATTACATTTGACCTTATAAAATATTTTAATTCTCCCATATTTACTAAAACGTCTGACAGTCTAAAATATAATTTGATTTATGAATTTTACGGTTTATTTCTAGCTGGCTTTATGTTTGATACCATCTCTTTTGAATAATTTCCCTAAAATCGACTTGCCATAGAAACTAACAGAAAAGCGAAACTTATCTTATAAAACTTGAAATATTTCAGCCCTCTCACACTTACAAAAACGGTGGACTGTCTAAGATATTTAATCTGTGAATTTTATGTTTTTTTTTAGAACTGGGTTTATGTTTAATACCATTTCTTTTGAATAATTTCCATAAATTCGAATATCCATAAAAACTAACAGAAAAATGAAACTTATCTTATAATAACTTAAAATATTTCAACTCTCTCATACTTACAAAAACGGTGGACTGTCTAAAATATCATTTAATTTATGAATTTGTACGGATTAATTCTAGCTGACTTTATATTTAACACTATCTCTTTTGAATAATTTCCCTAAAATCGAAATGCCATAAAAACTGACAGTAAAACGAAACTTATCCGATAAAAACATCATACATTTCTTCCCTACCTCAACTTAAACCTAAACTACAAATTAATATTCCTAAAACTATTATATTTAACATTGAATAAAGAAGAAGGGAACTCGGGAGAGATAACATTTCACGTTTCATCAAGGAATAATTTCCCTAAATTTGAATTCGAGTCCATGAAAACAAACAGAAAAACGAAACTTATAGCATCCTTCTTTTCCAACTAGGGTTGTGGCTTAGCTGATAATAATAATAATAATAATAATAATACTAATAATAATGATAATACTAATATCGTGGTAGGAGACCCTCTTTTAGGCAGGTTGAGTTAAAAGTAATGGCTGCATCGGCAGAGTTTATTTTCTTATCCAATTTTTCTATTTTCCGGATAATTCTCTTCTCTAGAGCGCTGCAATCAGCCAGCAGACTTGAAAAATTCATCAGTCGGGTGAATGACAAAATCGGGAAGACTTTTCAAGTATATTCTCACAAAATACAAGTAAAACTTTTGGTACAAAATAGTAAAAACTACGACGCGTTTCGAGGATAAGTCCTTCCTCATCTTCAGGTAGAGAGTGAGGTAGATGCTGCAGTCGGGTGGTATTTATACCCAGGATCAGGATTACAAGTAAAAGGGCTGGAATTTTCATTGGTTTTCATTGGTTGATCGGAGCTGATATGGTATGGTGCCTGGTGTACGATGATCTCGGCCGGGAATACCAGTCTGTGACGTCATCGGGGGACCTGAGTTTTGATTGGCTGAGGCGCGCTCTGAGCCAGCCAGGCTGCTCTCCCGCTCAGAAAAGTGTCCCACGTGGCTGAGATCATTTCCTACTTCGGCGTCAAAATTCGGGTTTCTTGATGTATCAATACGACGGCTTGATGGTAACAAAAACATCTCTTGGGTCGTATTAAGGGTGGGTTTATCTCGCTGTATCAGTAGAGCTTCTAGGATGCGTAGACGTCGACCATCTGGGGCGCTACCAATAATCTTGGTGTTACTGACAATATCAGCTCGACAAATAGGGGTGTTATGTCTTTGTAGGGCATGATTCTTTATAGCCCCTTGCTGTACGTGGCAAGAAATTCTCTTGGAAAGACGCATAGTTGTCATGCCAATATAATTTCCGGGACAACCACGGATAGGGCATTGATATGCATAGACAACATTCGTCTTCTTTAAGAAATCCTGCTCTGGGGGCGCTGGGTTATTCTTCATAATAAGGCTTTTCGTCTTGGCCGTTTGGTAATATATAATGAAGTCCAATTTCTGGGTGTCTTCAGTAGGGGATACATTATTCTTGATGATTTCTTTCATTGCCTTCTCGTCTTGCAGGTAATTCGGATGCATATGTCCTTTGTAAAATAGCTTGATGTTATTGCTACTGTCGATTCTCTCGGCGGAGTCGGGTTCGTACCACTTGTCTACTGCTTTCCTGACTTCCTTTTGGACGTGCTTATTGGAGAATCCATTGTTGACAAGTACTTGGGATATTCGGTCCAGTTCCTTGTGTGTGTCGCACCAGGTGGAACAGTGCGACAGGGCCCTCCTGACGTAAGCCTTGATGGTAGAACTCTTATATCGGGTGGGGCACTCACTGTCTCCATTCAAGCACATGCCTAGGTTAGTGGGTTTGGTATACACTGTGGTCCGAAATCCATTCTCCGTCGAGGTGACTAGGACATCCAGGAACGGGAGGCGATTATCTTGGCTGTGTTCGAGGGTGAAACGGAGTACACTATGGTCCTCAAACATCTTCCTCAAAGTCTCGATTTCATCACTTGATCTCGCTTTCACAAAGGTATCGTCTATGTACCTAAAGTACAGGAAAGGGGCATTCTACACGGGAGAACACTCTCTCTTCTACAACTCCCATGTAAAAATTCGCGATAGGACTCCCAGGGGTGAGCCCATCGCTACACCATCCTTCTGTAAGTAGGTATGCCCTCGATGGGTGGTAAAGGGGGCCCTCTTCGTACAGATGGCTAGGAGGGTCCGAAGGGCTGGTTCAGGGATGTTCAGAGATGGTGTAGAGTCGTCCCTATAGACCCTATCTGCGATAAGGTCTATGGTTTCGTCCACAGGCACGTTTGTGAATAAAGACTCTACATCCATCGATGCAATAACTCCATCACACGTAGAGTCCTTAATTTTATCCAGGAATTCAGTGGATGAAGCTACACAGTAACGATTTGGAATGTAGGGGGTCAGGATCGCATTCAGTCGTTTGGCAAGCTGGTAAGTCGGATTAGGGCATTGACTTATAATGGGGCGTAGGGGGTTTGCCCTGCTTGTGGGTTTTCACATTGCCATAAAGGTAGCCCGGCCAGAAATCCCCTGAAATAACTGGTAGGTGCATGGCATTGTTTGCTGCATTCACGGCCTCGATGGTTTTGTTAGCCTCTTTCTTGATTTCTTCGATAGGGTTTCTAGAGAGGCGCACAAATTTTGAGGAATCAGCCAGGATGTCGTCGAGTTTCTTGTGGTATTCCTCTGTGTCAATAAAGCACAAAGGCAGCAGTCTTGTCTGCCCTACGAACAGTAACACCAGCAACCTGCTTAAGTTCCTTGGCAGCTGCCTTCATATCCTGGGTGACGATACCACTGGTGTAACGACCCCTCTCAGTGAGGGCCTCAGCAAGAAGCAAGGGCTGGAGGGCATCAAATAGTCCGCAGGGTGCCACGATCTTCAAGGGCGAGGATTGAGTCAAGTAGCAGCTCGACCTCGAGGCGTTTATCAGTGGGCCCACTGATAAACGCCTCGAGGTCGAGCTGCTACTTGACTCAATCCTCGCCCTTCAAGATCGTGGCACCCTGCGGACTACTGATGCCCTCCAGCCCTTGCTTCTTGCTGAGGCCCTCACTGAGAGGGGTCGTTACACCAGTAACGGCTTGTTACCATCAAGCCGTCGTATTGATACATCAAGAAACCCGAATTTTGACGCCGAAGTAGGAAATGATCTCAGCCACGTGGGACACTTTTCTGAGCGGGAGAGCAGCCTGGCTGGCTCAGAGCGCGCCTCAGCCAATCAAAACTCAGGTCCCCCGATGACGTCACAGACTGGTATTCCCGGCCGAGATCATCGTACACCAGGGCACCATACCATATCAGCTCCGATCAACCAATGAAAACCAATGAAAATTCCAGCCCTTTCACTTGTAATCCTGATCCTGGGTATAAATACCACCGACTGCAGCATCTACCTCACTCTCTACCTGAAGATGAGGAAGGACTTATCCTCGAAACGCGTCGTAGTTTTTACTATTTTGTACCAAAAGTTTTACTTGTATTTTGTGAGAATATACTTGAAAAGTCTTCCCGATTTTGTCATTCACCCGAACTGATGAATTTTTCAAGTCTGCTGGCTGATTGCAGCGCTCTAGAGAAGAGAATTATCCGGAAAATAGAAAAATTGGATAAGAAAATAAACTCTGCCGATGCAGCCATTACGATAATAATAATAATAATAATAATAATAATAATAATAATAATAATAATAATATTATTGATAATAATGATAATAAAATAATAATAATGATAATAATAATGACAGCAATAATAATAATAATAATAATAATAATAATAATAATAATAATAATAATAATAATAATAATATTGAAAACCAAATGGACTAACGAATTCCTTTCCAAAACTCCAGATGGTCGTCCAAATGGAGACGAAGAGTCCATTTAACCCTCTCAACAAATGGGCCGATCACGAGGCCTGCTGGCAGATGCAGTTCCGTGGTTCCTGGGCGAGACTCTTCTTCACGTGCTTATCATGTGTGACACTAAGGCGCACACCAGGGTGGCCAAGATCCTCCTCAAATGTTTCCCGAAATTGGCCGTCGACGTCGTTGAAGGAGAG
>NC_090730.1:19708580-19721080 GCF_036898095.1 Palaemon carinicauda
ATATATATATATATATATATATATATATATATATATGTATATATATTTACATGTATACATATATATATATATATATATGTGTGTGTGTATATATGTATATATATATATATATATATATATATATATATATATATATATATATTTATATATATATAAATATATATATATATATATATATATATATATATATATATATATATATATATATATATAAAGATATATATATATATATATATATATATATATATATATATATATATATATATATATATACATATACATTCATATATATAAATATATAAATGTATATATATATATATATATATATATATATATATATATATATATACATATAAACAGTATCTATATAGATAGATAGATGAATAATTGCTTGGGTCTTTTTAGTCTTAATTTATCCCAGTGATTCTACAAATATCTTTTTATTTAAATGTTTTTCTTTATTGTTGTTTTTCTCGTGTATATCTTCTTCACTCCTACCCTTTAAAATGTGCAATCATGATAAATGATAAAACATAGATAAGAGTAAATACTGTAAGGAAGTAAAACCTCGTAGATTATTAGGAAATGGGAAAGTACTCTGAGATTGTAGACCTCCGCCACGGCAGCTTATTTTTTGAAACTAGCCTGCCTTTCCCAGAATCAATTTAAACCGTAGGTGTATTTGTAGTCTGTTTGACAACCATATGCGAACATTTGGTTAAAGTTAAGGTTAATACGGTTGACCTTTTGCTCGACCTTAACCTTGACCTTTGACCTATAACTTTCCAAATTGAATCACTTCTACGTCCTAAATTAACAATTAGTCGCTGAAAGTTTTATTAGCCTATGAGTAAAATTATTGTCAGGAAGTTGATCCTAAACATACAAAAAGACAAACAGGCAAACGGATAAACTGACAAACAAAGGGGAAAAGCATAACCTCCTCCCAACATTTTTGGCGAAGGTAATGAAGTTATAACAAAGGACTATCAAGACGCGGAATCTTGCAAAGTACGAAAACTATTCAGAGAAATGACGTTATTATGACATTGTGATAAGGATTACAGCTCAGAATTAATACAAAGTTCACCATGTAGGATTTAAAACGTACTAACAACAAATATGATTTGCTGAACTTTGAATTTCTTTGATAGTCAAAATTCTCCTCAAGATAGTTTAAGACACCGAATTTTATTTCTTAGTGTAAAAAAAATGGAAACATTAGGCCAGACAGAATTTAAGGTTTTGTTTTGGTAAAAAAAAAGAAAAAAAGAAAAAGAAAAAAGGTTTTATGCAATGAGTCAGCTAGTAGAGTCCCTCGTATAAAGAATTTGTATTCCTAAAGATACAGATTTGGTCATAGAAAATACACAAAATCAACCAATAATAAAAATATACACTATAATTCAAATCGATAAACTAAATAAGAAAGTTCATATAGATGTAAATAAAATGATTGATGTGATTAAAAAAACCTATATTTACTTATGCGAATATTGTTTCTTAACCTACTAGAGCAATTTCTTTCAACACTATAACTTAGGCGTAATGGCACTGCCATTACGTCATCAAAGTCAGAAAACAAAGGGCATAAACTGACCAACTCCTTGTCTAATTTAGACAATTTGTCATTATTCAGGTAATTAAAATTATTGTTTTTATTGTTATCATTATTCAAACAATATAAATTATTATTAAAAGGATTAAAATTAGTGACTGAACAGTTATCTGCACAATGGTAAACGCATCGTTCAGTTGTTATAATGATGCCTTTCAAAGAAATTAATAAATATACAATAAATAGGAAACGAAATATAGGAAAGAGATTGCGCATAACAGTGATAAAGGCAAATGAATCTTAAGACATTTTTCATTTTTGTTCATTACTTTTCATATAGTTCGTTTATCTATTTATTTCCTTTTCTCACTGGGCTATTTTCCCTGATAAAACCTTTTGGTTTATAACGCCCCGTTTTTACGACTAGGGTTGTAGCTTAGCTAATAATAATAATAATAATAATAATAATAATAATAATAATAATAATAATAATAATCTCCCTTAATAATAAAGAACAAGGTTTGGCTCTCTCTCTCTCTCTCTCTCTCTCTCTCTCTCTCTCTCTCTCTCTATATATATATATATATATATATATATATATACATACATATGTATATATACATATATGTATATATATGTATATATATACATATATATATATATATATATATATATATATATATATATATATATATATATATATATATATATATATATATATATATTTACTCGGGTAGGGTGAGAGAACGTGTGTGTGTGTTCGTGTGTGTGCATATTTAACGAAACATTTTTGACAGGTTGCGTACACTAGTAACACTGAAAATAGATGGAAATGAAAATTTTTTTTATTTTTTTTTCTCATGATTCCTACAGGCAGCTTCTTCCTACCGAAGGACCAGCAGGTAACAGACCCACCAGGTCCCGAAGTGACAGAGTACGAGGGACTGGCCTACCTGGGAGAGTTCCCACTAGCTTGGGCTGCCTGCCTTGGCAATGAAACAGTGTACAATAAACTTATAGACTTTGGAGCCGATCCAAATCTTCAGGATTCTTTTGGCAATATGATCTTGCATATGGTGGTTGTCTGTAACCAACTGGTAGGTAGCGCATGGTTTTCCCGTTTGATTTTTACCGTCTATAGTCGCTGCAAGGATTCCGGTCAAAATAAGCTCCATCCCTGATGATGTCATAAACAATTCTGTTGCCTCCCACGTTAGTGGCAGTCACAATACATCTTACGAATTTCAAACTATACGAACTTATAATTACTTTAAGGGGATGTTCTGTGACCAATATTAACGCGGGAGACTACATGATTGGCTGTGACGTCATCCGGAGGCGGGGCTTATTTCTCCCGGAATCTGAGCGGCATCTATAGTAAGGAAGACTTCTGGAATTTGAAATCTTATTAGCTTGTTTATATCTAAAATGAATATTATAATATTTTCACATACTTTTTTTTCAAGAACATGGGGTATTTCATTTTAATTTTAGATTTTGATATAATTCAATTTAACGCACTTGAATGAAGACTTTTTTTTATCCCGTCGTTTTAATAACATGGAAAAGATTTTATTAGGTAGGCCTATGGACTTTTACTTCAATATGTATGTGTGTGTCAGGCATAGATCCAATTATCATAACACTTTTAATATTTGACATTATTTACGTGTAAGGAGTAAATATTCCATTATACGTGGAATCATAACTCATTAGTTATTCATGAATAATTTAATTATGCCGATTTAAATTCCTGATGAGAAAAGTAAGCCTACTTTGAATCTGTAATCAGTAAGGCAAGTTTTGTCGCATATCTTTTGCTGATGATAAGGATTGGGGTTAGCTAAGGGATGCAACTACATGTTCTGTGCAGTCGAGAAATCCATTTCTAGAACCATTCGAAGCTTTAATGTTTCACTTATTTTATGTCTATATGTTGATCAAGGTTATTGATCAATATTCATCTGAATTCAAATCATCTTTTATCTGGACCCTAGGCCTAGCCTGTGGATACAAAGATTAATGGCTTCCTCTACATCTAAAACATCATATATATATATATATATATATATATATATATATATATATATATATATATATATATATATATATATATATATATATATATATATATACATATATATATGTATATATATATATATATATATATATATATATATATATATATATATATATATATATATATATATTTGTATGTATGTATATACTGTATATATATGTATATATATGTACAGTATATATATATATATATATATATATATATATATATATATATATATACTGTATATATATATACTGTATATATATATATATATATATATATATATATATATATATATATATATATATATATATATATATATATATATATATATATATATATATGAAGGTTGTATCCAAATCTACATTAATTCCTTCTTATATACTGCCAAATTATTATAACAACGCAACATCAAATTTTCATCAAATCAATTTATTATGAGAATATATTCTAACAACAATTTAATCACAAACCGATATATTCATAACCTCTTCCAAGCAAATCACCGTAAAATAGGCAGCAATGCCTCCTAGCCTCTTTCTTACAAAGGTCAAACTACGTTTATGTACATAGTCTAATATTATTGCATTAAAAAACATAGTTGGACTCTGGGAAAGGCAGAGGCGAGTAAGCCCGCATACCAAATTACTAATTTGGTCGACGGATATATACGTTTGAGAATTTGAATTTGCAAGAGGCATTCTGAAATGATGTCATAGATGGAACATATTAGAAAATATTTTTAAACGAAGTCTTTAGCGATGAATGGGAGCGTGGATATTATTATTATTATTATTATTATTATTATTATTATTATTATTATTATTATTATTATTATTATTATTATTACTTGCTAAGCTATACAACCCTAATTGGAAAAGCAGGATGGTATAAGCCTAGGGTCTCCAACAGGGAAAATGGCCGAGTGAGGAAAGGAAACAAGGAAAAATGAAGTATTTTAAGAACAGTAACATTTAAATAAATATCTTCTATATAATCTATAAAAAACTTCAACAACTCAAGAGGAAGAGAAATATTGAATA
Source organism: Palaemon carinicauda (assembly GCF_036898095.1). Lineage (NCBI taxonomy): Eukaryota > Metazoa > Arthropoda > Malacostraca > Decapoda > Palaemonidae > Palaemon > Palaemon carinicauda. Next base: position 19,713,244 of record NC_090730.1, read on the forward strand.
GCATGGCAGCAGTCTCGTAAAATTTATAGTTATCTGAGTGGAGATACCCTAACATGTTGACAGGGTTTGGATTTCGCCATGATCAGCAAAGCTGTACTAGTCAGGGCAACCCATACTAGGCTGGTTTGCTATGAGCGATCAGACTATAGTCCCCTACCATCACTAATCTACAGTGAGCAGCGTGTTAATGAAAATTGGCCAAACCACAAAAAATGAATTGACATGTCTGAGGCCTTTGTCCCGCAGTGTAATAAAGCGGCTGCACTTGTTATTGTTGTTGTTGTTGTTGTAATTGTTGTTGTTGTTGTTACTGTTGTTGTTGTTGTACAGGACTGAAGGCCATACGATTTGGGAAAGGCACAGAGGAGAGGGAAAATTGTGCGGTCAAAAAATGAATACAATCTGGTTATGCAAATAAGAAGGGGGAATTTATATTAATAAAACATTTCCCAAAACCAAACTTTTGAGAATGATGAATGGGAACGAAGGAAGGCTTGGAAATCCTGAAGAGAAGAGGGTTTTGTGAAGACTTAATTGGTGAATAGTGTTAATTTTGTATAACGAATCTCCATTGCTTCATATGATGGAAAATTAGTTTCTTTATAATTTACTACTGGGAAATAACTACATTTATTTTCCCTTATAGTTGCTTACTTATTTCACCTATTTATTTGTTTCTATTGATTTTCTATTTATTCGCCTTTACTTGCTTTTCCTCTATTTATTTGCTTTTACTTGTTTCATCTATTTACTGTTTTTTCCTTATTCTCATTCATATGTTGGATCAACAAAACCAGTCAAACGAGATGGACTCATATATATAATTTTTTTTTTTTAATATCTCTCTATGATGTTCACACCATTTAGGGTGAGATGACCTATATGTGATAAATACATGTAAATATATGGTGTATGAAATGTATTAGATAAATAACACCCGGTAATTATGCCGATGGGGAGAGATAAAAGGCTTTAGATGCTCTAACATGCATTTTAACAGCTCGAAAAAGGGGACAAATGCATTGCATAACAGGTTCGCTCATTAAAAACGACAATCCAAATATTTCGCATAACAGTAACTTTGTAGATACTTGCTTTCATAGATATGCATATAAACGCATGTATACATATTTACGCATGTGAGGTGAGGTAGAAAGCAAGATTATTACCCCCCAATGAAGTTGGAAGGAGGTTATGTTTTCACCCCTGTTTGTGTGTATTTGTTTGTGAACAGTTTCATGGCCACAGTTTTAATCGTAGAGTGATGAAAATTTCAGGGATTAACTATTATGTAAAAAGCTGGAAATGATTAAATTTTGGAATGTCAAGGTTAAAGGTTAATGTCACGATCAAGCAAAATGTCCAATTCACGTAATCAGCCATAAGTTTGGATATCGTTGTCACATACTTGATTCGTATTTGAGTGTATTAAAATCTGCGCCAATTAATACATGTTAAGGTCAAAGAGCAAGGTCAAGGTCGAGCAGAAAGTCAAGAAATAAGATGTCGCGGCGGATGTCTGCACTCTACTTTACGACCGTCTAGTTCTACATTATTTTTGTCAAAATTTTAGATAACTAATATATCTATCTATCTTTCCATTAATCAAGGTCTATATACCGACTCACACACACTCATATATGTATATATATACATATATATATATATATATATATATATATATATATATATATATACATACATATATATATATATATATATATATATATATATATATATATATATATATATATATATATATATATATATATATATATATATATATATATATATATATATATAGCATCAGCAGCCGTTACTAGCCCACAGCAGAACAAAGGCTTCAGGCATGTCCTTCCATTTGCGTCTGTTTATGGTCTTTTTATGCCAGTCCACTGTCTGTATTTACTGTATACCAGTAAATACATATATGTATGTATGTATGTATGTATGCATGTATGTATGTATGTATGTATGTATGCATGTATGTGCAGAATTATGTATAGGGAGTTCCTTTAGTATTCAGCAGTTTAAGCATGTATGTGACAGAGAACGTTGTATTATATATTTTTTCTTCTGGATTCTATTATTGGTAAAACAAATAAATAAAAGTGTCATAATTTTTTTTTATCATCGGTGGAAAGGGACAGAGAAGGAAATGTTGTTACCTTATGTAACCAAGTCGTGGTAAGAATATTCCTTTTCTGTCTACAACAATCTATTTGTAACATAGATAAGACGGAAAGAGGATACACGCTATTGACCGACTGCCATGTTATCTGATCTCTCTCTCTCTCTCTCTCTCTCTCTCTCTCTCTCTCTCTCTCTCTCTCTCTCTGTATTCGGTTACAACTCTTTCACCTAACTTACGTAAGTGAAAAGACACGTGTATATATATATATATATATATATATATATATATATATATATATATATATATATATATATATATATATATGTGTGTGTGTGTGTGTGTGTGTGTGTATAATCTCATTCATACTAGAATGACATTCTGAGTGATCTTTTGCATTTGAAGAGGTCACAATTGTATAAAGGTATTGAACCTGTTTAACCTATTGTTCTCTTTAATGAAAATCTGGTCACCATAATTGATAGGCTTATCCCTTCTCTTGTGTTCAACCAATTGAAAGACGAAACCCTGGTCCAATGAGGACTGTATGCGTGCTTATTTGGGGAAGAAGGAGGCCTATTATCTTTGGAAGGGTAACAGACTAGATTTGACTTGGAATGACTATACTCGGCTCAGAGCTGTTGCTCAGAGACTTTATGCTTCAACTGAAAAGGATTGAAATTTGACCATTAAAGAAACATTTTTTTGGTACAACCCAGGAACGTAAGTGGTGTGCTACCCTTAAATTTGTACTCTTTGGTGTAGATGCAACAGTTCTTCCTATACTTAAACAGATGGACCTGTCAACCAGTCTAACGGAAAAAGCAATTTTTTTCGCTGATGTGTTTGAGAGTAAGCAGGGTAATGAGAAAGTTAATCTTCCTCATTCACGTTTTCCTGAGGCTAAACTAACTAGTTTAGCTTTTCGATCCCGTGAAATTAAAACACTATTGATGAACTTTAATGCTTATGGAGGTGTAGACCCAAATGAAAATTTTATTTTGTTTCTTTTTAACAAAGACTGCGCAAGTTAGCAAGAAGAGTTTCTTTAAATAGTTGTTGGAAAATTCGCAATGTTACTCCATTAGGTAAATTTGATTGTGGTAGCTCTAACCCTGCTGATTACTGCCCAATTTTCATTACTCTTTATTATATAATGTTTTTGAACGTTTTTTGGCAAAATGTCTAAATGGGTATACTGAAGGTAATAATATATTCCTTAGTTTACAGTTTGACTTTCACGAAGGCCTTTGAGCATGTGACACCCTTAATACAATTCCCATGCTGTACAGAAATCCTTTGATTGTAATAAAAAAGTTCGTATGATTGGCCTGGATTTTATTACTGACTTTGACTGGTCAATCATGAGGCCCTCGTTTTCATACTCAAATAGCTGTGAGTGGATGGGTAGTTTCTTAGCATCATTATTGAATTTTTAAGTAATACATCACACAGAGGAGTAGTTGATGGGGACCATAGTAAGTATAGGAATGTGATATCTGCTGTTCTTCAGGGTAGCCATTTTGGCCCATTACTTCTCATACCATATACATATGTGGTTTGACCTAGAAAGAAAAAACAAGCTCGTTGCATAATGCAGATGATGCTACTCTGCATCAATTCCATCTCCTGAATGTAGATCTGAGATTGCTGAATCTCATAATAGAGATCTAGCTAAAAGTAGTGGATGGTGCAAATTTTGGGGCATGAAGATGAATTCTAACAAAACTTCAAAGTATGATTGTAAGTAGGTCAAGGACAGTGGCTCCTTAACATCCAGATGTCTGTATCGATGATATTTTTATAACTGTGTACAAATTTCAAATTTTAGGTGTGATTCTTTTTTGCATATTTATTTTAGTGAAATGCATTAGGTCTGTTTTTTCTTTAGTTAAACAAAAATAAGCTTATTGAGAAAGTCTTTTAAGATTTTCTGTAATCAATCTATTATAAAAAAAAGGCTTTAATTCTTTCATTCTACCTTGTTTTGAGTATTGCTTTCCTGTCTGGTCTTAAGCTCCAGACTCTCATCTAAATTTGTTGAACAAAAACTTGAGATTTATTAAATTTCTTTTTCCTGATCTTGATATTAATATCTGTTACTGTCATTCAGTTAGTTCTTTATGTATGTTGCATAAGATTTTTCATAACTCTGACCATCCTTTACATTCATATCTTCCCATACTGTACCATTCTGTACGATGAAGTCCTAGGTATGCAGTTCATTCTAACAGGCAGGCCTTTTCCATCATAAGGCTAATCACTACACAGTCTTCTAGAAGTTTTATTCCATCTGTGACCAGATTGTGAAACGATCTTCCTAATCAGGCAGTTGAATCGGTGGAACTTCAGAAGTTCAAACTTGCAGTGAATAATTTTACGTTGAACAGGCTGACATAAGTATCTCTTCATAGTTTCTTCTTCTTCTTAGTCTGCATCTTTTCCCACTTCTATGTGGGGTTGATGTTTCTGGCCAGCTTTCTCCATCTAGTATTAATTTTATTCTGATAATATCCACTGTCCATATTCGTTTTGGCAAATCTTTTATGACCGAATGCCAATCCTGGCACCAATCCTCCCCACTTACCTGGGCTTGGGACCAGTACCAAGTTGAGGCTGGCTTACTCCCCCTGCCCTCAGTGGCTGGGTTCTCTCTTCATAGTTTATATATGCTACATCTATTTCAACGTTGTTACCGATCTTGAAATATATTGTATTCTTCATTCTTTTTTTCTCACATAAATTATTTATTTCCTTATTTCCTTTCTTGACTGTGATATTTTCCCTGTTAAAGCCCTCGGGCTCGTAGCATTCTGCTTTGCCAACTAGGGTTGTAGCTTAACTACTACTATTACTACTACTTCTTCTACTACTACTACTACTACTACTACTACTACTACTACTACTACTACTACTGATAATAATAATAATAATAATAATAATAATAATAATAATAATAATTCTAAAGATTTACTTTTCCAGTACCTTTGATATGTTAACATTACATATTTATATTTCAGGTTTTCTTTAGTCTAATATTACCTTAAATCCTTATTGTTCTCTTAGGCGTTTTCCATTTTTTTACCAGATTTAGAAAACAAGTTTTTTACAACTACTTATATATTCCCCAAACAGTAAATATAACTTTCCCAATTCCCTAATTTGAAAAATCTCCTATTCTACAATTTCTATGAAACTCACTTAAAATAAATGTCCTCATCACAATGACAGGGAATGTTTTCCTACGCCCTAAGACATCCCAGAAATCCTGCGCAGGATGGCATCATGAATTTGGCTGGTCTGACCCCTTTGACCTTAGCCTGCAAATTAGCCCGCTCGACCATCTTCAAAGAGATGCTGGAACTGACTTGCATCGAGTTTTGGAGGTATTCGAACATCACCTGCAGCGCGTATCCGCTCAATGCCTTGGATACAATCCGACCTAGTGGAGAAACTAGTAAGTTGGATACATAATCCAGTAATTTGTTCTTTTAACTTACACAGAAGCCTAGATTATAAGGAAGCTTAGTTTGCTAGGAGGAGTGGCAGCGTGTATCCGCTCAATGCCTTAGATACAATCCGACCCAGAGGAGAACCTAGTAAGTTGGATAAATAATCCAGTAATTTGTTGTTTTAACTTGATCAGTAGCCTAGATTATAAGGAAGCTTAATTTGTTAGGAGGAGTGGCGGAGCGTATCCGCTCAATGCATTGGATACCATTCGACCCAGTGGAGAAACTAGTAAGTTGGATACATAATCCAGTAATTTGTTCTTTTAACTTACCAAGTAGCCTAGATTATAAGGAAGCTTAGTTTGCTAGGAGGAGAGGCAGCTCCTCATTTGTAGCACCACTTACCCAATGCTGTTCATGTCATTGTACCCTGATGCCTTAATGATTCAGTCATGGAGTCAGTTACAATATGTACCTAAAAGAACAATTAGGCTTTGATGACCATTGGGATTTGCCAGCATGAGTGACTATGAATAACCAATACAGTTGATCTAAATCTAAACAATATAAAATTTCCTTCCAGATTGGAACTCAGCGCTGATGATCATTTTGAACGGTACCAAGAGTGAACATCTTGACATGCTTGAAGGTGGAATCATCCAGAGACTTCTTGAGGAGAAGTGGAAGACCTTTGCCAGGGTAAGTCATTTCTCAAGAACCGGCTGAATTCTATTCTGAGTTCAGCCCAAAATCTTTAACATGCTCCACTCACAATTGTCAGCGGCCGCTACATTATCACAGTTGATTCATGTAAATACAACGATAATAATTATAGATTATAGGTGATTATGATACCTTAAACAGTGAACAACGTGGCTGGCGTACGCAGCTCTTTCATGTACCGTTTACCAGAACAGAGGAGCAATGAGATAATGTTCATTTGCGAGCAAGCCAGAGCAGAGACCATTTGAGTGGCGACCAATCACAATGCTTGTGGGCGGAGTCTCACCCCTGATTTTGAAAACTATTTAGTGCTTGAGTAAAGCAGGCCTAATGGCCTATGTCTTATACAACTGACTATAGATAATGGTTACTATTGGAGAATGAAAGCTGAAGGCTAACAAGCTGGAAAATACTTTACCGTTTGTCCTATTGTGGGGCAATGGTACCGTTATTTTGTATCATAATGGAAAATATTACACAAACAATTAGATATTCTATCTACCTAATATTTTCATTTTAATCTAAAATCTAACAGCCTAGAAATAAATCAGAAGCCAGAATCTTTATTTTACAGTACTAAAAATTCGACAGGTCTTACTCAATGTTTACAAGCTTGGTTTAAATAATCTCTTGATTTTTCTAGTGGAATCAGAATTGAAATAAAAATGTTAGACTTTAAACTTATCATTAATAATTTAGCTTTTATCATATTGTAAAATAATATAGCTCACAATGAAGGGAGAAGGAAAAAATTATATTATACCTTTATCCACAAACACAACATCGGAAATGAAACGGAGTGTTAATTGTCTTTACATAACGTGTCATCACTTATGTTATTATCATCCTTGTTGCTATAATTATCATTATCATTACACAAAGCAACACCATCTGTTGAACTAATTATACAGAGTGCTATCAGAAAATATTCTACGTTCCACTGTAAATTAATAACAAAGAGTTATCCTTCAAAACAGTCTAGAAATTCCATTCGTTTTTATCCTTCAAATAATCTGTGGCATGAATAAGAAATGTCATTAAGGAGACGAGTAGATTCCACTCTCCAGAAAACTACCCAAATTCCACGAGGCACTTGGAATTCTAGAATCTCATTCTTAATAAAATGCCTCTATATTCTTGGAATATTATTTCCCCCCAGACAAGTCTCTGGAACCTAGGAATTCATAGAGCAAGTTGAATGATGCCATTACCTCCTTGAGGATCGATATGAACCACTCTAAGGAAAAGAGAGCTATGACAAAAAAGTCCTTAATACTAGAACCTTTCTTCAAAGGGAAACTCGACTAATTAAAAGTCAGAAAAAAAAGTTTTTTTTTTTTTTCATCCAAAACTATTTTGTCTATTTATGTTCTCGTTCCAGAAGCTTTTCAGTCTATAAAGTGAAAAATATAATGGAGTCTTTAGAGGAACATAATGAATAGGCTTGGACTCTTTTCTGTTTAATTTGTAAAAAGGGAAAATTAATAGTCTTGCCTCTCAGTTGGATTATCACTGGTGGAAGTTAGGAAGC
>NC_090730.1:19726080-19728580 GCF_036898095.1 Palaemon carinicauda
CAAACTGAAAAGAAAAATGAAAGCAAAAAAGAAACAAAAAAAAGAAACAAAAAAGCAGGCCGTGTATAAACCGCGCTTTGAACCAAGAGCCCCAAGATATGAGGGCTTTCAACCCAAACCTGCACATTTAGAGCCCAACTACAAAGAATGCATCTATAATGCCAGGGGCTGGTGCAGATATGGGGACAGTTGCAGGTATACACACACAAATAAATATGAAGGCGAAAGAGCAAATATAATAGAAAAGTTGGATTTTTTAATGGCAGAATTCCGGGAAATGAAGAAAAGAACATCATATCAGAACAGGAAGGAAGCATGGGAGAATCCATATTATTACCAATATTGAATAATGGGGATGAAACACAAACCATAATAGTAATGAATGCACAGGGTTTAGTCACGAGTAACTCCAAAAGGAAAATAGAGTTCTTAGAAGAACTAACCCAAATTGAAAAAATAGATATATTAAATATAAGTGAAACATGGTATTCCCAAGAGACTGGCAGTGATGACCAGATAAAGGGTTTCCAAACTTATAGATCAGACAGAAAAAATAGGAATCAAGGGGGAACCGCAATATATGGAAGAGACATAAATCAAGGAAAAGTATGTGAAAAATACAGCAACACAGAATGTGAATTGATTGCGGTAGAATTTGAATTTGAAAAACTAATGAATATTGTAGTTTACAGACCCCCAAACACTAAGGAGTTTGACATAATAATAGAAAAAATAGATGATATATGTAGAAACCATAAAGACTGGAATATACTCCTATCCGGAGATTTTAACTTTCCTTTCGTGGATTGGAAAGAACGGATAGAAGAAAGTGGTTGTATGTATACATATAAAAAAGATAGTAATAGTAGCGCAGAAGATAAGAGGCAATTTGAAAAGCTTCAAGATATGCTATTAGAACATAATATGCAACAAATAAACCACATTCCAACAAGAAAGGAAAATGTCCTAGATCTAGTATTTGTGAATGAGGTGAATTATGTTGAAGAAATAATAGTGTATAACACGGGAATTTCAGACCACAATGTCATAGAATTGATAGTTCATTCCAAAGCAAGTGATCACAGAATTAATAAAAGCACAAAACTTTGGGAAGGATATGGAAAATATAACTTTTACAGTAAGAATATAAAATGGTCAGAAATAAATGAAGAACTGAATAAAGAATGGAAAAATGTATTTATAAGTGATAATATACAGGTAAATACGGATATACTGTACAAAATACTGGAGAAAATTGTTGAAAAATATGTACCGAAAAAAAAAACAATAAACAAAAGACGTGCATACCAAGAGACAGAAGGATCTTATTTCAGAAAATTAAAAAGTGGAAGAAAAATCTTGCAAAAGAAAAAAATGTGTGGAAAATGAGGGAAATAAAATGTAAGATAGAAAATGCAGAACAAAAGATTATACAGTCGAAAGAAAATGAAAAAAGGGACTTAGAAGAAAGGACACTTCAAAATATAAAAAGAAACCCCAAAGTACTTTACTCCTATGCAAAAAAGATGAATAAAAGGACAATAGAAATAGGCCCTCTAAGAATTGAAGGACGGCTAACGAATGAAAAAAAGGAAATATGCAACATATTAGCAGAAAAATATGAGAGTGAGTTCACGCCAAGAATTGCGAATGAGAATAATGAAACAGAAATGAGAGAAGAAAATGTTGAATATCTAACGGATATAGATATTAATGAAGCAGATATTGTCACGGCTATAAACGAAATTAAAAATGGATCGGCAGCCGGACCAGATGGAGTTCCAGCGATTTTGTTAAAAAAAACTGCAAACACTATCGCGGAGCCACTTGCAATACTGCTAAGACAGAGTATAGATATGAGCGAGATATATGTTAAACATAAATTAGCTTATATAACCCCTATCTTCAAAAGTGGATCAAGACTAGAGGCAAGCAATTATAGACCTGTTAGTCTAACATCACATATTATGAAAGTGTATGAGAGGGTAATAAAAAAGAAAATAATGAACCATTTGGTCAAAAATAATTTGTTTAATATGGGTCAACACGGTTTCATACCTGGAAAAAGTACACAGACCCAACTGATAGCTCACTATGAAAACATATACAATAATATGATAAATGAAAAAGACACAGATGTGATCTATCTAGATTTTGCAAAAGCCTTTGACAAGGTAGACCATAACATATTGGAGAAAAAAATGAGAAAGCATAATATTGTGGGAAAGATAGGAAAATGGGTAAAAGAATTCCTGCAAAACAGAAAACAGATAGTGGTTGCAAATGACGAGAAATCAGATGAAGCCCAGGTAATATCTGGTGTGCCCCAAGTTACGGTATTAGCTGCACTGCTATTTGTTATTATGATCTCAGACATAGACTGTGATGTTGAAAACTCCGTAGTGAGAAGTTTCGCCGATGACACAAGAATAAGTAGAGAAATTACTTGTGATGAAGATAGGAACTCACTACAAAGAGATCTAAACAAAATATATGAATG
>NC_090730.1:19733580-19736080 GCF_036898095.1 Palaemon carinicauda
TTAATTTGGCAGTCTGTTCACTTTTTAAATTGATTCTCTTATGCCGTTTCAAGTCCACCGTCTCGAAATATGAAATGCAAAATCCTTCATTATAGGGTCCAAATAATTAATCTTTTTACACAGATCACCATGGAAAGTGGCTATATAGAATGTTGAGTTTTTTTTTTTCTTTTTTTTTTCCATGAATTTATCGACCATTTTCAGTACTTCGACTCTTTGCCTTTCATTTAATTGTGGTGGAAGTTTAAAAAGCAAGAACAGAAAAAAATAGTTAAATTATAATCAGGAAGCTCCAAGACAACCTTGAACATACATACATTATTACCTTAAAACAGAGTGTAGAAAGGATAACGCATAAACACCAACTTTGACAGAATTGTTCAGTAAAGCCAAGACAAAACTTATATCACCAGAATGAAATAGAGAACAGAAAACAAAACCTCGCTTATTTCTTGGCCTGTCTTGCGTTTTTTCATTTAGTCTGACAAAGGCGTCTACCCTGAGGTCGTCTCTTGACTGTTGTTTTGTGAAAACTCACAAACAGAGCTATGCAGCGCTCGAAAGCAATGCAGTTCCATGGCGATGGAGTTTTCATTTGAGGAAGTGGTTTCACACTTCCTCTTTTTGTTTCAGGGAGGCCGTAAGTTTACACTTTATAATATTTTTCCGTGTACTGTTTAGAATATAAGTGCGGTCAGCAACTCTTCTAGGGGAAGGACACTCCAAAATCAAACCATTGTTCTCCAGTCTTGGATAGCCATAGCCTCTGTATCATGGTCTTCCACTGTCCTGGGTTAGAGTTCTCTTGCTTGAGGGTTCACTAAGGCACGGTGTTCTGTCGTGTTTCTCTTCCTCTTGTTTTGTTAAAGTTTTTCATAATTTATATAGGAGATATTTATTTTGAGGTTGTTACTCTTCTTAAAAATCTTATTTTTCCTTCTCTTCTTTCATCACTGGGCTATTTTCCTTGTCGGAACCCCTAGGCTTGTAGCATCCTGCTTTTTCAACTAAGGTTGTAGTTTAGCAAGTAAAAACAACAACAACAACAACAACAACAACAATAATAATAATAATAATAATAATAATAATGATGATAATAATAATAATAATAACAAATAGATTGACACTAAGATAGCGGTCTATTGTGTATTTTTTGTAGATATAATATACTTTAGATAGACCCATATGTATCTATACATATACAGTATATATATATATATATGTATATATATATATATATATATATATATATGTATATGTACATATATATTGGTTTTCTATAATAGCAATCAAACAAAGAGGCATCGCTCATAATCTTTCGTATTTTACTCTTATTCTAAGTAAACAGGAAAATTTGATTTATTTATAAACTTTTAACATTTTCAAAGGTGGTTTGCAAAATAACATTGTTAAAAAATTTATGCACATTTTTTTGAAGCATAATGATATAATTCAGATATAGCTGTTAATGAAATAAAATTTTCTTGTAACCATATATATATATATATATATGCATATATATATATATATATATATACATATATACATACACTGTATATATATATATATATATATACATATACATATATATATATATATATATGTATGCATGTATGTATATGATACATAAATACATGTATGTATATATATATATATATATATACATATATATATATATATATATGCATATATGATGTTTATACATATAAGCACACACACACACACACACACACATATATATATATATATATATATGTACACACACGTGTCTTTTCACTTACGTAAGTTCAGTGAAAGAGTTGTAACCGAATACAGAGAGAGAGAGAGAGAGAGAGAGAGAGAGAGAGAGAGAAATCAGATAACATGGCAGTCGGTCAATAGCGTGTATCCTCTTTCCGTCTTATCTATGTTACAAATAGATTGTTGTAGACAGAAAAGGAATATTCTTACCATGACTTGGTTACATAAGGTAACAACATGGCATATTGCGTAAGATGAAAAGATCTATGTTATTAGTTTCAAGTGTGCAAATTATATCATGGCCAATTCATTTATGCCTTTGCAAAATGTATTTATAATTCTAGTTATTGTTTGTGCTAAATTTAGTTCATTACGTATACTATAGTCCATTTCTTTTAGCGAGGCATATTTGCACCGACTCGCACGGTGGCCTTTTAGCTCGGAAAAGTTTCCTGATCGCTGATTGGTTGAACAAGATAATTCTAACCAATCAGCGATCAGGAAACTTTTCCGAGCTAAAAGGGCACCACGGTGGCCTTTTAGCTCGGAAAAGTTTCCTGATCGCTGATTGGTTGAACAAGATAATTCTAACCAATCAGCGATCAGGAAACTTTTCCGAGCTAAAAGGGCACCGTTGCGAGTCGGTGTAAATATGCCTCGCTAAAAGAAATGGAGTATAATTTATTGCGCTAGTCAAGTGACATTGGAAAATAACATTAGTGATATCTATGAAGTTAGAGGGGGCTTCGACCCCCGCCTT
>NC_090730.1:19743580-19751080 GCF_036898095.1 Palaemon carinicauda
TCAACGGGCGGCTGGTGCCCTGGCCAGCCTGCTACCTACTGTATATATTATATATATATATATATATATATATATATATATATATATATATATATATATATATATATATGCATATTTATATGTATATATATACACATCTATATAATGTATATATATATGTATATATACACATGTATTTAATGTATATATATATATATATATATATATATATATATATATATATATATATATATATATATATATATATATATATATATATATATATCCATCCATATACCAAAGGCACTTCCCCCAATTTTGGGGGGTAGCCGACATCAACAAGAACAAAACAAAAAAGGGGACCTCTACTCTCTATGTACCTCCAGCCTAACCAGGGACTCAGCCGAGTTCAGCTGGTACTGCTAGGGTGCCACAGCCCAACCTCCCACATTTCCACCACAGATGAAGCTTCATACTGCTGAGTCCCCTACTGCTGCTACCTCCGCGGTCATCTAAGGCACCGGAGGAAGCAGCAGGGCCTACCGGAACTGCGTCACAATCGCTCGCCATTCATTCCTATTTCTAGCACGCTCTCTTGCTTCTCTCACATCTATCCTCCTATCACCCAGAGCTTTCTTCACACCATCCATCCACCCAAACCTTGGCCTTCCTCTTGTACTTCTCCCATCAACTCTTGCATTCATCACCTTCTTTAGCAGACAGCCATTCTCCATTCTCTCAACATGGCCAAACCACCTCAACACATTCATATCCACTCTAGCCGCTAACTCATTTCTTACACCCGTTCTCACCCTCACCACCTCGTTCCTGACCCTATCTACTCGAGATACACCAGCCATACTCCTCAGACACTTCATCTCAAACACATTCAATTTCTGTCTCTCCATCACTTTCATTCCCCACAACTCCGATCCATACATCACAGTTGGTACAATCACTTTCTCATATAGAACTCTCTTTACATTCATGCCCAACCCTCTATTTTTTACTACTCCCTTAACTGCCCCCAACACTTTGCAACCTTCATTCACTCTCTGACGTACATCTGCTTCCACTCCACCATTTGCTGCAACAACAGACCCCAAGTACTTAAACTGATCCACCTCCTCAAGTAACTCTCCATTCAACATGACATTCAACCTTGCACCACCTTCCCTTCTCGTACATCTCATAACCTTACTCTTACCCACATTAACTCTCAACTTCCTTCTCTCACACACCCTTCCAAATTCTGTCACTAGTCGGTCAAGCTTCTCTTCTGTGTCTGCTACCAGTACAGTATCATCCGCAAACAACAACTGATTTACCTCCCATTCATGATCATTCTCGTCTACCAGTTTTAATCCTCGTCCAAGCACTCGAGCATTCACCTCTCTCACCACTCCATCAACATACAAGTTAAACAACCACGGCGACATCACATATCCCTGTCTCAGCCCCACTCTCACCGGAAACCAATCGCTCACTTCATTTCCTATTCTAACACATGCTTTACTACCTTTGTAGAAACTTTTCACTGCTTGCAACAACCTTCCACCAACTCCATATAACCTCATCACATTCCACATTGCTTCCCTATCAACTCTATCATATGCTTTCTCCAGATCCATAAACGCAACATACACCTCCTTACCTTTTGCTAAATATTTCTTGCATATCTGCCTAACTGTAAAAATCTGATTCATACAACCCCTACCTCTTCTAAAACCCCCCTGTACTTCCCAGATTGCATTCTCTGTTTTATCCTTAATCCTATTAATCAGTACTCTACCATACACTATATATATATATATATATATATATATATATATATATATATATACATTAAATAGATGTGTATATATATACATATATATATATATATATATATATATATATATATATATATACATTATATATATATATATATATATATATATATATATATATATATATATATATATATATATATATATATACACATCTATATAATGTATATATATATAATATACATTATATAGATGTGTATATATACATATATATAATGTATATATATATATATATATATATATATATATATATATATATGTATATATATACACATCTATTTAATGTATATATATATATATATATATATATATATATATATATATATATATATATATAGTGTATGGTAGAGTACTGATTAATAGGATTAAGGATAAAACAGAGAATGCAATCTGGGAAGTACAGGGGGGTTTTAGAAGAGGTAGGGGTTGTATGAATCAGATTTTTTACATATATATATATATATATATATATATATATATATATATATATATATATATATATATATATGTATATATATATACACATCTATATAATGTATATATATATATATGTATATATATATATATATATATATATATATATATATATATATATATATATATATATATATATATATATATACATATATATACTATACACTTCATGCAACTCAAGAACGCCTTGAATTACCCGCTCAGAATTTCACACACAACCTAAATTTCCAGATCGGCAACGTCCCCAAATTCATCTTCCTGGTGGCCAACTTGATGATCATGCTGTGTGTCCCCTGCCGCGTCATCTACTTCTTCACGCCGGAGAAGGACCCGCTCCTCAGAGTCCTTGAGGACGAGCTCCTGGCTTACGCCGTCGCCGGGTCCTGGTTCATGATGATGTTCTTCGCTGGGTAGGTCTTGGACTTTTGTCTTTTGATCCTGAAGAGATAAGTCTCCAATTTTCTGTTATTATTATTATTATTATTATTATTATTATTATTATTATTATTATTATTATTATTATTATCCCTATTATTATTATTAATATTATTATCATTATTATCTTATTATTATTATTATTATTATTATTATTATTATTATTATTATTATTTTATTATTATTATAATTATTATTTTTGATATCATTATTAATATTATTATCAATATTATTATCATTATTATTATTATTATTATTATTATTATTATTATTATTATTATTATTATTATTAAAAGTAATTGCTTCCTCATCGGTATTAGTTTTATAGAACACCTTTTCAATGATTCTTATAAGTTTTATTTTATTTTCTAATTATTATGGCATTTTGATAGTGATTACGCGATAGTCATTCTTCATGAATACAGTAATAATGAGAGAAAACTTAGCAGAACCACTGAAAATATATTCTATACAATTAATGGCGCTGCGGCAGCCATTACCTTTAATAAGATTATTATTATTATTATTATTATTATTATTATTATTATTATTATTATTATTATTATTATTATTATTATTATTATTATTATTATTATTATTATTATCATTGTTGTTGTTGTTGTCATAAGGGGAGATAGATTTTCATTTCTTGTACATGAGACATTTGGTGCTATTGTAGTTTTTGGATTATTTATGTAGTTTGCTATCTGTTCTATTATTTAAGCATATTCTCACAGGAAAAAATTATTCCGAGATGTATAGATAAATATTCTTAATAGTTGTTACCATATAAATTGCTTTCTTTATGCAAAAATCAAACATGTTTGACGGCCGAGAGAAGGCTGTGACTCAAAGGCAGGTTGAAAGCAACTGAGTAAATTTGTTATAGAACACTCTCCTTTATATATAAAAGCTCAAAGCAACAAGAAATTTCATGTTTTTAAACAGACACTGTTACAGAGGAGAATAGCAGACATGTTTAATCTGGTTCATTTTAGTGCGAGGGAAGAGCGAAGATACAAGCATAATATACACACAAAATGAACTATGTACGATCGTGTGACCCACGGTTGGTACACATGACATGAATTGCATGAAACACGTTGAAACATTCATACGAAATCACACGTTCCTCATTAAAGCCCTCCTCTAACATGACTTTCTATTAGTCATCTTGAGTGTTTTAAACTTTATATAGTTACCTGTAATCAGCCATTTGGAAAATCTGCACATACATAAAATGCGGTTCGTTTAGTGCCAACAAATTCTGCAATCAAAAGGGCTAAGGATACACTCAGCACACCATTCTAATTTATGTACTAACCGTGTGTCACACGATCGTACATAATTCATTTTGTATATATTATGCTTGTATCTTCGCTCTTCCCTCGCACTAAAAAGAACCAGAATGAACATGTCTGCGTTTCGCCTCTGTAACATTGTCTGTCTTGTGAACATGAAAATTCCTGTTGCCTTGGGCTTTTGTATATAAAGGAGAGTGTTCTATAATAAATTAACTCAGTTGCTTTCGTACTGCCTTTGAGTTCACAACCTTCTCTCAAACGTCACACTTATTTCTCTTCCTCTTGTTATTTTGAAGTTGATATAGTTTATATGTAAAAGATTTATCTTAATGTTGTTCTTAAATATCTCTTGTAGTTTATTTCCTTATTTCCTTTCCTCATTGGTCCTCATTGGGCTATTTTCCCTGTTGGAGTCCTTGGGCTTATAGCATCCTGCTTTTCCAACTAAGGGTGTAGCTTAGCAAATAATAATAATAATAATAATAATAATAATAATAATAATAATAATAATAATAATAATCTACATTATTTACCTTTTGCTCTTTGGTTCGATATGAAATCTAGAATAGGCATTGAAAAAAATCGATGGGATTTTCTGTCATTACTGAAGTCTGAGCCCAAATCTATAGGAGTTTCACATAAGGTTAGAGACAATGTTTGATGTTCGAATTTTCATTCACTAGGCTGCATGACTGAAAATCGTAGTCTCTAGCTTTCACCAAGAAATGAAACAACAATATTATTATTATTATTATTATTATTATTATTATTATTATTATTATTATTATTATTATTATTATTATTACTTGCTAAGTTACAACCCTAGTTGGAAAAGCAGGATGCTATAAGCCAGGGGGCCCCAACCGGGAAAATAACCCAGTGAGGAATGGAAACAAGAAAAAGTAAAATATTTTAAGAACAGTAACATTAGAATAAATATTTCTTAAATAAACTATAAAAACTTTAACAAAACAAGAGGAAGAGAAATAAGAAAGAATAGTGTGCCTGACTGTAACCTCAAGCAAGAGAATTCTAACCCAAGATAGTGGAAGACCATGGTGCAGAGGCTATGGCACTACCCAAGACTAGAAAACAATGGTTTTATTTCGGAGTGTCCTCCTAGAAAAGCTGCTTACCATAGCTAGAGTCCTTTCTGCCCTTTCCCAAGAGGAAAGACTAATAATAGTCATACATCCTTTGTAACCCTTTATCTATAACTTTATGCCTCAAAAGGGAAAAAAACTTTACCTCCATATAATGATATTGCCTTATCAGCGGATAACGCCAAGTCCCGGAGGAAAAGAGAGAGAGAAGGTAAATCTAGAGCAAAAAAAAAAAAAAAAAAAAAAAAAGGCCCAAGAGTCACTTGCTATACACACGGAGACTACTTCCTGAAGCTGTAGTTTTTGTGGCTGGCTGAAGCCTCGTCTTTTAATATTGGATCTTCTATTCTTCTTCGTTATTAGAGTGACCTTTTCATCTTACAAGATGCCTCGGGGATTTATTCTTCTGGTATAAGATTTCTCACAATTCTGACCATCTTTTGTATCCTGATTTTTTCCCCAGGATATACGGCTCACCCAGTAATATTAGCTACGCCGGTCATTCTAACAATTTTGCCTTCTTTTTAGAAAAATTTATTTCTATATATTATTTTGAAATTTTTCTTAAAGATCTTTATCAAATAATGAACAACAGATATCAAAACTTATTGCAGATGATTGAACATTGAACCTTGTCTAACATTATCTTGAGTCTTAATTTGTTTTATTCTTTTTTATTTCGCTTTTATAACTCATTCGTTATCCCAGTTTATTTTGTCAGTTCTTAATGCGCTGTTTTCCTTATTAAAGCTCTTAAAATGATAACATTTTGCCTTCACAAATAGCCTTACAGTTTGGCTTCTCGTATCAATAACAATAATAATGATAATAAAAATGATAATAATAATAATAATAATAATAATAATAATAATAATAATAATAACAATTATTATTATTATTATTATTATTATTATTATTATTATTAATATTATAATTATTATTATTATTATTATCATAAGTGAAGTTACATAAGTTAAAGTTTGTTTTGCTGAGGTCTGTTACATTAAGGTTTGTGAAACTTAAGTCTGTCAGGTTGAAGTCTGCTAAGTTCAATTCTTTAAGATGAGGTTTGATGAGAGATGTCTTTGAAGTAGAGGATTGATAAACGGAGGTCTGTTAAGTTTAGGTCTGTTAAAACTAAGTGTATTAAGTTGAGGTTTGCAACGTTTAGGTCTGTTAAGTTAAGGTCCGATAAATGGAAGCCTTTTAAGAAGTCTGTGAAACTTGGGTCTGTTAAATTTAGGGCTTTTAATTTGGGGTTAGATAAGTTGAAGTAGGATAAGTTGATATCAGGCTAAAGTCTCTTAGGCTTAGGTCTATTATAGTCTGTTAATATTGTTAAGCTGAGATCTGTTAAGTTGAGGTCTGTTAAGTTGACATCTGTTAAGCTTTGTCTTGTAAGTTTTAAAGGTTTAAAGACCAATCATGAATGGCAGGGGCAAGGGACAGTGACACTGACCTTTCGAGCAGGACAATGCCCTAGAGACTGACCATATACACTTATAATCAGCGCCCAAGCTTCCTCTCCACCTAAGCTAGGACCAAGGAGGGCCAGGCAATGGCTGCTGATGACTCAGCAGATAGACCTATAGGCTCCCCCAAACCCCTCATCCTTATTTCACAAGTATGGTAAGGTTGTAGTGACCAAAGGAACCAACGAGTTTGAGCGGGATTCGGACCTTAGTCTGGCGTTCACCAGTCAGGGACGTTACCACATCGGCCACCGCAGCCCTGAAGGTGAAATTTATTGAGTTAAGGGGTTTAAAGTTCAAGTCTATTAAGCTGAAATCTGTAAAGCTGAGGTCCTGTTAGGTAGAATTGTTAATGCAAATATTTCACTTAAAGATTTTGCCTATTGTAACACTGCATAATAGTTTCACTCGAAAAGGCAATATTTTGATTTTATATAAAAAAAAAAAACATTATTTTAATAAAAAGTATCTATCTGCCTTAATCTCTGTGTATGTCTGTGCGTGTATCTGTTTGATTTCAGAACCGGATATGCAATGGTACGAGGTACCAAGAGGAAAAGCACCCCAATACGGAAAAAAGTTTAAAGAAAATGACTGTAAAATTAACAAGAGAAAAATAGATAATATAAATAACAAAGTGATATAAAAGACACATAAAGATATGGAAAGAGAAACATTGTCATGTTGTTATTGAAAAATGCTATGCAATTCACTAATTTGTAATTTTTAATATATTGTAGTAAAATGTTTAGCACTGGTGTTTTAAAGTTGTTAATTTATTTTGAAATGTTTTATTTAAATTTTTCATTACTTCTTATACCATTTATTTCCTAATTTCCTTTCCTTACTGGGCTATTTTTCACTGTTGGAGCCCTTGGGCTTATAGCATCTTGCTTTTCCAACT
>NC_090730.1:19758580-19768580 GCF_036898095.1 Palaemon carinicauda
TGAAGAAGTTTGAGAACCGCTGGACTCTAACACATTTGTTTACATCTCATAAATTTTATGATGAGAGATCATCATTTATGTAGTGAGTTCATTTTGTGTGTATTGCTAAACTTTCTCATTCAAGCCTAAAACTTCTTTTATAGTTTGTTTTATACCTGATATTTCATCTGCCCATTGAAACCAGCAATTATTTTCAACAAGCGAACCATGTGTTTCTGTTGCATGCTCCAAATCAAAACAATTCCATGTACTTTTCCTGTCGTGTTAA
The DNA here is from genome assembly GCF_036898095.1 of Palaemon carinicauda. Taxonomy (NCBI): domain Eukaryota; kingdom Metazoa; phylum Arthropoda; class Malacostraca; order Decapoda; family Palaemonidae; genus Palaemon; species Palaemon carinicauda. The sequence goes on from NC_090730.1 coordinate 19,758,849, forward strand.
ACGAAATAATTTCGTATATTTGAGAGCCTGCTAATTGTATGAAATATATATATATATATATATATATATATATATATATATATATATACATATATATATATATATATATATATATATATACATATACATATATACATATATATATATATATATATATATATATATATATATATATATATATATATATATATATATATTCATTCATAATGGTCCCATTTCATTAAATGATATTAATATCTTTGCTGCTACGTTAGGACAGATGTGTACAAGCACATTTGACTTTGTATTAACTCAAAGATATGACAGACGAAAGAAAAAAAAATTGTTGGAGATATTTTCTAATCCAATAACCTTTTTATTACTTCTTTTCGAGGAAGGATATAGGTAAATAACTGTAAATAATATAAGGTGAGGTTATGCTGATAAAACATCCAATTCAAATGTGAAACATTCTATTCATGCTGAAAATGAATAATGCACTAGAGTGATAAGTACGACACCATTAGATTATCGCCCCTTTTCTAACAAAGATAAAAAAGAAGCCTATAAAACATTGAAAATATTGTAATTGCCATAATCTACTCTATTTTTTTCTGTGGTTCAATGAGTTATAAAGAAGCCACGAGGCTTCTAATCAATCGGATAGAACTCCCGTAATGAAGCCTCAGAAAAATTCGTAATATGTCTGAAGTCTTGCATGAATTTTAAGGATTTTTTCATCGAAAGTTATAAGGATATTCCAGAAAATGCTTGGTACTCCTCAAAAAAGAATGGACGCTAAGGGCGGGGGGTGGGGAGTGGGGGGTGGGGTGGAGGGGGGCGGGGGGGGGGGGGGTTGTAGTGGGGCTGGGAATGTATCTATAAACGGAGTTTCAATTCAAAATTTATGAAAGTCACGAAGTTTCCCGTATGACCAGATTTAGATGATTTTTATGCATGTATGCACACTGTTGAAAAAACGTAATTTTAATCGGAAATTTTCCATAAATGATATCCTATTCTCACCCGTATTTCAATAAAATACAGACGACCGTAATTTTATCCTACTTTCTTATTATCTTCAACGGGCTAGTGACCATTAATCTATATATTTTTTCTAAAACGGTAAATGCCTGGCAACATTTGTTCCAGGATTATTACCGTTTTTACGGCTAATTTTTAACAGAGCATTGTAAGAAGCATAATGCCGAATATTATTCAGAGCATAAAACTGAGCAATAGAGCCTAGAATTATCTTCTGTCAGTTTAATCCCCTTGATTACCTCAGGGATTGAATGATCCATCGATTGACACAATCCCCTAGATTACCTCAGAGATTGAATGATCCGTTGATTGACACAATTCACTAAATTACATCAGGGATTGAATGATCCCCTGATTGACACAATCCCCAAGATTACCTCAAAGATTGAATGATCCGTTGATTGACACAATTCCCTAGATTACATCAGGGATTGGATGATCCATTGATTGACACAATCCCCTAGAATACCTCAGGAATTGAAAGATCCATTGATCGACACAATCCCCTAGAATACCTCAGGAATTGAAAGATCCATTGATTGACACAATCCCCTAAATTACCTCAGAGATTGAATGATCCATTGATTGACACAATCCCCTAGATTACCTCAGAGATTGAATGATCCGTTGATTGACACAATTCCCTAAATTACCTCAGAGATTGAATGATCCGTTGATTGACACAATTCCCTAGATTATATCAGGGATTGGATGATCTATTGATTGACACAATCCCCTAGAATACCTCAGGAATTGAAAGATCCATTGATTGACACAATCCCATAGAATACCTCAGGAATTGAAAGATCCATTGATTGACACAATCCCACAGATTAACATCAGAAATTGAAAGATCCATTGATTGACACAATCCCATAGAATACCTCAGGAATTGAAAGATCCATTGATTGACGCAATCCCATAGAATACACCAGGAATTGAAAGATCTATTGATTGACATCTTAAATTCCAAAAAAAAAAAACATATATGGTTTTCCCTTTTGTTTTGACAGTGGGCAAAAATTGTGATTGCTCTGGAGCGTGCAGTGTCGCAAGAAAAATTGAAGGATTACCTCTACATGTACAGCTTGCCCCTTGGAGGTGGAGCCGATGGAGGAGAGGAGGCCCTTGGTGTCATGGTTATCAAGTGTAAGGATAAGACTAAAGCCAAGCAGAGGAAGGGCGCTCTTAGTAACTGGAAGGTAAGTTTTTTCGACCTCAGTTGCCTCTTTTTGTTTTTGAGAGATTTTGTTGCTCCCTCAAATACAAACACACTCAAAGATATATACATACATATATATATATATATATATATATATATATATATATATATATATATATATATATATATATATATATACCCTGTCCTGCCATTTATGTGGATGAGATCATGGTGATGGGTAGATGGAGATGGCTTAGGCATACTCTTCGCACTCCCAAGAGAGATTAGTTCATCAAACTTATAACTGGGCTCCAAAAGAGCACTAGAAGAGTTGGAAGACCCAGGCCTACATGGCTGAGGACTATGAAGCGTGAAGTAGGAGATGATGAATGGAGAAGTATTGATTTAAAAGCTCAAGCTAGAGACGACTGGCGAAATCTGACCTAGGCCATTTGCGTTAATAGGCGTAGGAGGAGATTATGATGATGATTTTATATATATATATATATATATATATATATATATATATATATATATATATATATATACATATATATATATACATATATATATATATATATATATAGATATATATATATATATATATACATATATATATATTTATATATATACTTATATATACATATATGCAATATATATATATATATATATATATATATATGTACACATATATGTATATATGTATATATACTCTCTCTCTCTCTCTCTCTCTCTCTCTCTCTCTCTCTCTCTCTCTCTCTCTCTCTATATATATATATATATATATATTTTATATATATATATGTATATATATTTATGTATATATATATATATATATATATATATATATATATATATATATATATATATATATAAATATATATTCTACGTATGAATATATGATGCATATAACATACTTAAATAAATAGTATATATTAGTAGAACAAAGTTCATATACACAATGCAGACTATGAAAATGCAAAAGATAGTGAATCTCATCTAAAACATATAGTAAAACTTTGTAATCCATAAATTCGTAATTCTGATAAAAGCCAATTAGTGAAATATGACTTCCATAGCGTAGGTATGTAGTTTACCCAAAGATGATGCATAATTCACATGGTATATATGGACACTTGAATATCCCCTCCTAAAGATATGACATCTAATCACATAATTCATAGGAGCTGTATGTTATCTATAGATGTTAAATAATCCATAAATTATAGGGTGGTATTGAGTTAAGCCTTTTAGTGGCCCCGAAGGCTAGAATATTATCTGGCGTAGTTCATCTGAACTTTAGTTTCTTATGCATAATTAACTTTAGAAATGTCACTGGGTCATTACCCTTTGAGCGATCTCTTTGGTATGCTCTGAACATTTATAATCAGTGGTAATGAAATTATTCGTATGCTATGTAAACTACAAGTGACGTAGTTCATTATTTGGGGAAAAACAGGTGCTTTCAAATTTCCGGTTTTGAAATTACTGTTAAATTATTCTTTTTATAAAATTTTTTTATGTAATTATTTGTTCAAGTAATTAATTTGAATTCTATTTTATGTCTTTCTCACAACAAAATTGTAATGTTTTATTTCTCATTCTCTCTTTCTTTCTTAATGTTATTCTTTCAAGGTCATATTTCGTCCTCAATACTAAGATAATTTTCGAAATATATTCCTGTCTTTCCCTTATTCTGAGTAAGTCTTATGGCCTTTGACATTCACCTCACTTAAACAGAAAGCTCAAATTACATCTCCCGGTCGAGGTTAACAATATGAAACGCTTCATTAAAAGAAGAAGAAGAAAAAAAAAAAAAAAAGAAAATTCTCATCAGAGGAATTGTATGATTCCATCAAATCTCTGTTTCTCTTTGGACAGGTTATTTTTATATAGTTTTACCGAATAACTTTTTAAGCAACGTATGGAATTGTGATTACTCTTAATATCAATTTAATTTAAGCTGTGTCGGAACACAAGTTGAAAAGCTTTCTAAGTACTGTACAAAAGTTTAGAATTTTGTAACAGCATTACTAAATAGACTACGATTGTTGTATCCCAAAACTTGTGTATTTCGAAAGTATTTCTGATGTATAATATTTCAAATCTAAAATATCTGAATAAACCACATACGATAGCCTAAATATTTTCCTTATGTCGAATTTCAAATAATTAGAACTCCAAAATAATCTGTTGCTGTCTACGTGTGATCCTCAGTTACATTTCAATTAAAATGGTGAAGTAAAAACTAAAATATGAAAATATCTTTATCTCAAAATAACTTTTTAAAATAGAATTATATACAGCAAAGAAGAAAGCTTTTATTATCGCAAAGAAGCTACAGTTCAAGATTCACTTATAAAATAATACATCTTATAGAGCACAAATAGACATTTAATGAGCTTCGTCAAAACATAATTTCAAATAAATTCAAAAGTATAATTTTTTTTTTTGTCTTAGCAAAGAAGCTACATAAAAGCTAACATGAAAATACATTTTATAGAGGACCTATAGACATTAAATGAGTTCCGTCAAAATATGACCTCAAATAAATTCAAAAATATAAACAAACTATATTTCTCAGCAAAGAAGCTATGTAAAAGCTAACATAAAAATACATTTTATAGAGCACCTATAGACATTAAATGAGTTCCGTCAAAATAGGATTTCAAATAGATTAAAAAATATAAACAAACTTTTTATTTCTCAGCAAAGAAGTTACATAAAAGCTAACATAAACATAAAAATACATTTTATAGAGCAACTATAGACATTAAATGAGTTCCGTTAGGATTTCAAATAAATTCAAAAGTATAAACAAACTTTTTTCTTTGTGATTAGCGTGTTGGTCGTGTTACCATTGACGCCTTGCACAGGAGAGGCGTCAGTGGAGAATACCTTCGAAGAGAGATGTGGGGCTTACAGACAGCAGCCTCCACTCCTGTGAAAGGGTATGTTTGTGTATTGTTCGATATGCTTTAGCATTATCTCTGTCTATGTAGTTCCAATTCGTTTGGTTCTATTTTTGACTATAAAAGAATTTCCCGTATTACAATACTTTCTTTTGTTTTTACTGTCTTGTTCAATGTGCTTTTGTATTGTCCCTTTTCTAGTTCCAATCCGTTTGGTTCTGTTTTTCACTATACAAGATTTCCCCGAATTGTAATAGTTTCTGTTTTTCACTATCTATAAAAGAATTCTCGTATTCCAATACTTTCTGTTTTCCACTATCTATAAAAGAGTTCCCCATATTGTAATACTTTCTATTTTTCACTATAAAAGAATTCCCCGTATTACAATACTTTCTTTTGTTTTTACTGTCTTGTTCAATGTGCTTTTGTATTGTCCCTTTTCTAGTTCCAATCCGTTTGGTTCTGTTTTTCACTGTACAAGATTTCCCCGAATTGTAATAGTTTCTGTTTTTCACTATCTATAAAAGAATTCTCGTATTGCAATACTTTCTGTTTTCCACTATCTATAAAAGAGTTCCCCATATTGTAATACTTTCTGTTTTTCCCTATCTATAAAAAAATTCCCTGTATTGCAATACGTTCTGTTTTTCACTATCTATAAAAGAATTCTCCGTATTACTACTTTCTGTTTTTCACTAATTATAAAAGATTTCCCCGGGGGTATTACTACTTTCTGTTTTTCATTATCTATAAAAGAATTTCCGGTATTACTACTTTCTGTTTTTCACTATGTATAAAAGAATTCTCCATAATGCAATACTTTCCGTTTTTCACTATCTATAAAAGATTTCCCTGTATTGCAATACATGCCCCCTTATCAATAGTTCAAATTACCTTGTGTGTACCAATGAAATCTTAAGAATTTCTCATAACGAAATGATAGTAGTACTTAGAATTTGATTAAATCCATCATACATCTTATGAGCTTTTGAGATCACTGTTTGAAGGTTGCCAGTGCCATAATCATAACAGCTCAAAGTAATCACTAAGAAATGGTAGATAGCTGTATGATACTAAATGCAAGCAAACATTTTGGAGGTAATAATGAGTAGAAAAAAGCTATAAGTATAACCTTGCATAGCCATGGGTTTCTATTTATCGTGGGAATGATATTTCAAGTTTGTGAGGAAATAAAAAAAATGGATGGATGAATAATTATCTTACTACATTTTAGAAATGATTTTGTATACCTAATATGAAATTACGTCCTAGACGTGTAGATTTCCTGTAGCTCGGTATTTCCAGTGAAGTTTATAATTTTTAATGAAACATGATGAAATGAATTTGGAGTTGTTATCTTGAGAACGCTTCTGGTGTGCGTTAGAGAAATATGTGAAATATAATGGAATGATTGTGCTAATAATTATAATAATAATAATAATAATAATAATAATAATAATAATAATAATAATAATAATAATAATAATAATAATAATAATAATAATAATAATAATAATAATAATGTAGCTGTAAACAAGATACATGATGCAAGGTGGATTATAGTCTTTGTAAAGTGATATCTTTACCCCCCCCCAAAAAAAAACAAGAAAAAAAAAAAAAAACTGTTCTGTGTTCATGTTTGTGTTATCTACTATATCTTCCTCACAGGCCAGCAAAGAAGAAAGGCGGCGGTGGTCTCCTTGGTGTACCAACAGGACCTGACGCCTGTGACCTTATGGGAGATGCTTTGACCCAGAGCATGTTCGCCGCAGACGCTGATCCCATGGACGAACATGATGGAATCGGGGCACTCACAGGTGCCATTGACCAACTGGCCTTTACGAATGATCTTGATTTCTCTGGAGATGGCGTCGATGACGATCCAATAAAGATGATCAATCAAGGTCCTGCTGATGGGAAGGCGGCGCCAACGAACACTGAGGCTCCCGAGAAGAAAAAGAAGAAGCGCAAGGATGCAAATGGCTATGATAATCAGGCTTTCCTCGACGACGAGGAGTTGCTCCTTGCAGCGGCTCTTGGCACGACTGTAGGAGAGTCTGAAGATTCAGACGATGGGGATATGTTGGAATCTCGTCGACTAGCCCAGCCACGGATAATAATCCAGGCTGAAACAGATACAGCTTCTATCATAGATCCTGCGAAAACTAAAGGCAAGGCCCCCGTAGCTGCTGCCAAAGACCCTAAAGCTGCAGTAAAGGCAGCTCCTGCCCAGCCAGATATTAATGCCTTGACAAGACCACGATTGCCTTCAGCGAAAATTAGAAGAATTGGGTCAGCCCGAAAGACACCAGCTCGATTTACCATGACGTTCGACACAAAAGTTCCTGGGCCAGAGGAAGGTGACGGGGAGAAATGGGCCGAAAAGAAACCAAGGCGTAAGAATCAAGTGGCTCCTTCCAGCAGCTCAGAAGATAGCGAGGAGGCCAGGACGCAAGACGACTTGACCGTTGGACTACAGTCTGGAACGGACAATACGCGGGAGGAGCTGATGGCCAAGGAGAAACTGGAGAGACCAAAGACGTCGGTTGCCAGCGAGAAGATGAAGAAACGAGCGACTGACGAGGTGGGGAACATGAACAGCATCTTACCCTGGGACAATGAAGATGGAGATATCAAATAATTCCTCACAATGACAAAGGATTCTATTCGGTGGCCCCCTAAAAGTTAAACAAGACATAACCCAAACAAATACATTGGCTACCAACAGTTGAGTGGCCCACGACTCTGCTCTTTTAGAATAGATAATAGTTGTAGAGTCAAAGAAATAAGCAAAAGATGGCATATTAAGCTTTTGTCTGTTTGGCTATATATAAACCCATGTGCTGTACAGTTTAATTTCATAAAGGATAGTAGCATCTAACTAATTATTTTACATGCAAATCCAGTAACCTTTTTACCTTTTTATACCACTCGAGCTTTGAGTCCTGAGCACCTTTCCTTGGACGGTATCTAGAACATGCTTGCTTTGAAATAGCCTTAGGGATTGACAGGTCATTTTCTTTTCCTAAGCTTCTGGTCTACATTTAAAAGAGGATTCCTTCTGACCTAACGGTAGGAATTACAAATTTTTACATAAAGGCACCTGCTATTCTAATGACTTGCTTTTAAATCCTTCAGGCAATGTTATTAAAGAGACAGAATGCAAATCAGTTTTCTTTGCTTCACACAGACTTGGACAGACCAAAGCCTATGTTACATGATATATTCTTATGTAGCTGTGGAATCAGCAATTCGCGAGCTAAGGAAATACATAAACTAGCTGTCAATATTTTTCCAATCCTCTAGCTACACCTAACATGCTTATTTTTTTCCCGCGCAATTTAAGGACCTGCATAAATATGGTATATTTTTACATTTATCTACACTGTAGTAGCGCAAGAAAACAGATATGTATATAATATATATATAAAAGCTTTTTGGTGTATTTTTTGCATTTCTTTTGTCAGTCAAATTCTGACGCCAAATATATAATGAAGAAATAAGTAAGTTGACTTGGCTATGAATCGTAATCTAAGTAGACTTTAAATTCCAGCTTAATCTAGTTATAAGTAATAAAATTTAATCGCCAATTTCTAAATAATAATAAAAAAAGCTGAGCAACTTTCTCCCGAACGAGTATAAAAAAAACTACAAAATATCATCTTGCACAGGAGGGAGAGTGAGAGTGAGAGAGAGAGAGAGAGAGAGCCCTGACAACAGGACAGTGACGTCACCGAAACAAAAAAGTGGTCAACCATCTTGAAGAATCTTCGCTATTCATTGAAAGGAAAATGTCACTGAAAAAAAAAAAAAACGATTCTGATCACGGCTGACGTGACGTTAGTCAGCTGACATGATGTCAGTTTAGGTTATAGTCCTGTCTATGGTCCCTATACTCAATTTTTTTAATGAGGCGCATTTGCACCAACTCGCAGAGGTGCCCTTTTAGCTCGGAAAAGTTTCCTGCTATCTGATTGGTTAGAATTATCTTATCTAACCAATCAGCGAGCAGGAAACTTTTCCGATCTAAAAGGGCACCCCTGAGAGTCGATGCAAATCTGCCTCACTAAAAAGAATTGACTATAGTTACTCTTAAGATCACAAGGTCAAGATTATCTTCTAGCTTTAAGAAAGTTTGCAAAATGTTGCTCGGTCTTATGCATTCTGCAAACCAGAGACTTTGCCCGAGTTACTTATCTGTTGTTAAGGCTCGTTTATTGTAGAAAATTTTGAATTTAAGTTATAAGTTTACTTCATTTTTTGAGTAATTTATGAAATAGAAATATATTAGATTAAATTCCTGAATGAACAATATGTTACAATAGCTCTCGTCCTAAAGTTACATAACAGTAATGCTGGATTAACTTTAAAAGTAATAACTATAATGATGCAGGTAAGGACATAGTATGTTAGACAACTACTTTCCATTCATTTATCCCTAAGAAATACCCTTCAACGTTGCTAAATCTGTTACTGCTAAAACTCGGTAGGTTTGCATTGAATATTTCCTAGCAAAAATTCATAAATCCTAGCGTCCCTGTAATGTAGAATATCAAACAAAACTACCCAGTAATTAATTGTGTTAAATGTTTATTCTCTTTATAATTACTCAATACCTATGATGTACTTTACGAA
>NC_090730.1:19778580-19786080 GCF_036898095.1 Palaemon carinicauda
CCCTGATTCCAAATCTTAAATCTCTCTTATCTTCATATCTACTCATAAGTGTCATATTCAGTTACCCTCATAACCTCAAAACTTAGCCCCCTATTTATCAAATCTGATAAAACTGTAACGAAAGGGGCGGTTTTAATTTTTCAGTATCTATACAACTAATTATTTATTTAGTTTTTGTCTTGATACACATGACGCTGATTGATTGTTCAAAGTTTTCCCTTACTGAAACATGAATGATACTTAACTGGTTATTAAACCTAACCTTATTATTATTATTATTATTATTATTATTATTATTATTATTATTATTATTGTTGTTGTTGTTGTTGTTGTTGTTGTTGTTGTTGTTACTAATATTATCATTATCCGCTGTTATGTGTTTTTACTTATGGCTATCAGTGCTTTGAAATATGGTAGATAACTTATATATTAAGATTATCATAGGCAAAATAGGTAGGACTATGTTAAATGTAACATGATTGCCTCTCAATAATAATTCATCTTAAGATAACAAAGATCACCCCATTTATGAGGTTTTTAGAGGTGGGTAATGGAAAATATAATTGATTATATTCCACAAAGATCCCATTTCTATTAAAAAACATCTCTGGTAGGAAGCTTTAAAATAAGTACAAGATCTAAAAATATTTTTGACCTTTAAAGTTTTCTATTAATAATAGATTCTTCTATTACTCTTCTATTGAATAATTCCTATTTAGCTTGAAGTTTGCACCTCAGGTGTTTGATATTGTATTTGAACATCGTTTAGTAATATAGATTACATTACAAAACTATTTATTTAATGTATAAGTAAGCTTTTTCTAGTTTGTATAATCTAATATATTTACTTTTATTAATACCTATGTAATCATGCTTGTTTAAATATGTAAATTCTTTATCGTATGTACACACACACACATATATATATACATACTGTATATATATATATATATATATATATATATATATATATATATATATATTTATATATATATATCGATATATATATATATATATATATATATATATTTATATATATATATATATATATATATATATATTTATATATATATATTTATATATATATATATATATATATATATATATATATATATATATATATATATATATATATATATTGTATATATATTTACATACAAACAAAGACACATATACATATATGTATATATATATTGACTATAAAATGTACAAAGAACAAGAGTTTGTTTAAAAGAAACAGATACATTGTAAAACCAGCTGGTTGTCTATGAAAATTTTGTATAAAAATAAATACAGGTTTTAGGTAAAAGAATTTACAGTGCGTGAATTGTTGATTGTATGTGATGAGAATAGTCCAGATGTAACAAAAATGATATGATTGAGTGAAAAATCTGTGAGTAATTCCAGCTGGTTTGTGTAAAAGAGATCCATTTTATGTGAAGCTTTTGATTACATTAAAAGCAAAATTGTATTATTTGAAACATTTGTTTGCAAATCTGAGTCTTTGAAGTATTTCTGGTATGCAATTTTGAATGGAAAACAAGATGTCCATTTTAAAAACGCCGGAATTGTAACCTTCATAGTCGTCGACTTTGACAATAGTGATCAAAGAAAGACAAAAAAAACTGGATATACTTTCTGTTATTTGTATTTCTTTCATTACACGCGTATGACGTTTCAGGTGGGAGCAGAGAGCATTAAGAAGTCAAGCTGCAAATCGAGTCTTTTCAGTCGCTCCTCCTCCTCTTCGAACCGTGTGGGCAGTGTAGAGATAACGAACGAAATAGGGTCGAGCGAGAGCTTAGAGAGACGCGAGCAATTCGAAGTACATGGGGCAGTGTATCCCCTAAGGAAGAACGGGCTGGCCGAAATGCGGATCAGCCAGAGTCGTGAGGAAACGCTGATCGATGCGATCAGCGAAAACATGACGACGACGTCATTAAACAACGTTTTAGAAGAGGAGAGAAGCCAATTGGCCAGCGTAGAACGTTCCTCAGCCGTGATATCGCGACAGAACACGAGGGAACGCGTGGGACACGGCGTGACAGTTTTGCATGTCATGGAAGCCGATGAAAAAGTCGATGCTCTCGAAAGCAAATTGACGGAAGAAGAGGCCAAGCGAATAGAAGAGGAAGAACATCTCATTTTCAAGAGGCTGACTGAATTCATAGATGCTGACGAGGCCGATGTCGATGATACGCCGGAGGGGACCGGAAACGAGTTTCCAGTGAGCTGTAAAGAAAAACGGAATGAAAGATTGATTTCAAAGAGTCATATTACCTTCGATTGCTCGCCAGAAGAAGAAGAAGAAAAAGAAGAAGAAGAAGAAAAAGAAGAAGAAAAAGCAGAAGAAGAAATCAATGAACTCTTACCTGAGGGCGATGCGTCTACAGAAGATGCAGGAATGGAACAAACTGAAGATAAAGAGGAGAAGATAGATGATGGTGAGGAAAAAGAGGTAACTGAAGAGGCGCAAGAAGAAAGGACTGATGATGATAGTGAGGAAAAAGAAAAGGACGAAGATAGGGATGATGGAGAAGGAGGTGCAGAAGATGAAGAAGAAAAAGAGGGAAATGGAGGCGATGAGGATGGAGAAGGTGATGAAGAAGATGGAAAAGATGAAGAAGGGGATGGAGGCGATGATGATGAAAATGGTGAAGGTGGAGGAGAAGGAGAAGGCGAGGGAGGTGGAGGAAAAGGAGAAGGGGAAGGAGGAGAAGGGGGAGCATCTGGTGGAGATGGAGGAGAAAATGGTGGAGAAAGTGAAAAAGACGAAAAAGAAGATGAAGGAGTTACTGATAAAGATGAAGAAGGAGGGAAAGGGGAAGGAGAAAATAAGGGTGAAGGAGGAGAAGAAGAGGTAGAAAAGGGGGAAGAAGGAAGGACAGTATTCAGAAATAAAGACGCTCAGATGGAAAATAAAGAAAAGAAAGAAAATAAGCAATGGAAACACAAAATGTCTGATTACGATAACAATAATTGTACAGTGGAAGGATTAGATAAAGCATATGAAAATGGAGAGACACAAAAACAAAATGGTGGCAGAAAAGAAGCACTAAAGAATGAAGGACAAATTAGTGATAAGGCCGAAAAGGGTAGAGATGAGAGAAGTCAAGAGACGGGGGTCGGTGGAGAAACCTATGACATATCCATCATGGCGGTCCTGGTGGGCCAGAGCAAGGAACTCAATGAGCCATTTGACGAGGATTTCAAGATGGATGAATATGAAAGCTGTAAAGATATACAGATTGTCCCGCTGAAGTACCCTTTCGGAGAAATCTCGAAAGTTTTAAAAGATGATTTAATAGATATTAAATGGTCTCAAGAGATGTTGATCAAAGATGATCTTGTTCAAGAATTAATGAAGATGTACAGTTTTACTTGCTTTCTTTGTGACAAAGTAGATATGACAAAAAACTGTCTAGAACACGATAATCCCATTTCGGAAAGTAGGCATGACAGAAAAGGCAAAGTAGGAAATCATTTAACAGATGACAAGCAGATTTCAGTAGATCACAGTTACAGACTTGAAAAGAACCCAAAAGTATTGCAGATCGAGCAAGCATTCAAAAGCAAAAGCTACGCATTCACTGGGGTGCCTAACCCTTGGCATCCTGGGACTAACACTGAACCCTGGAGCCCTTGGATGGGGTTACTGGGAACCGAAGATTTAGATGTTTCCTATACTGAAAGCATCTTGATGACCCCGGTAAGAGAAACATCGGAGAAACTCAAGCTTTTCCCGCCAGATGGCAGAGGCGTTAATGACAGAACTGGACGAAAGAGAGATTTAGATTCAACCCTTACCGTAGCTTTTGATGAATTCCAAAGTGATTATTACCCGCTGGGTAAAGTTCCCTCTGATATAAATTCCTTAGACGAAAAACAATTTAGGCCTAATTGTCGTGCGGAGTTTCTCGAGCAGCTTTTAACCAATATCGACAGGCCTATGTTGATATGTAAAACGCTATGTTGATATGACTATTAGAAAATGATAAGGACTAATGGTTAAAGTTATTGGCTTTAGCTGAATTTAAAAAGCTACTTATGAGAGAGAGAGGGAGAGAGAGACTTGAATTGCTGTATGTATGTAAGAGAGAGAGAGAGAGAGAGAGAGAGAGAGAGAGAGAGAGAGACTTAAATTGCTGTATGTATGTAAAAAAGAGAGACTAAAATTACTGCATGTATGTAGAGAGAGAGAGAGAGAGAGAGAGAGAGAGAGAGAGAGAATCTCTATATCAATTTTGTGTTTGTATATGTGCATGTATGTGTGTGTGAGAGAGAGAGAGAGAGAGAGAGAGAGAGAGAGAGAGAGAGAGAGATTTGCGTGGCGTTTCTTAGTTCTAAGATCCTATATAGCTGCAAAGTGAGCTTATTCCAATATCATACATCATATCTACTCATTTCACTTGGCAATTAAAAACACTGTGGTTATATAATAAAACTAAGATAAAGAAAATCCTACATGATATTGTTTAGTATCAAATTCAGGGAAAAAAGGTAGAAATAAAATGATTAAATCAGAGAATTGTCTTTTGTTTTCCTGTTCATAATTATGGTAAATGATGAAGGTAAGTTTCAGATCTGATAATAATAAGAAATCATTATGATTGAATTTTCCTTTGCTTTTTTTTTTCATTAGGTACAAATTTAAGGTCAGGCTTAAGAGGTCGTGAACTCCAACTAAACCATTAGTGAAGTAAGAATCTTCTTCTTCTTCTTCTTCGTCTTCTTCTTTTCTTCTTCTTCTTCTTTTCCAAGCATCCTGCTATAAGAACAAGGGCTCCAACAAGAAAAAAGTCCAGTGAGGAAAGGGAATGAGGAAATAGACTAACCGAGTGGTAATGAACAATTATGATAAAATATTTTAAGAACAGCAGCATAAGAAGAAAAAATAAGAAGGATTTCTTAGATATACTTACTGTATATGCTCTTAGCTCAAGCACTGATATGAAAATATATCCTGTTCAATATGATATTCTTTTCAATATCGTAAAGCTCTCCCAAAGGATTAAAGGTTTAAAGGTCGCTCATGAATGGCAGATGCAACAGACAGTGACATTGCCCTATCAAGCAGGATAATGCCCTAGAGACTAACCATATTACATATGAACAGCACCCAAGCCCCCTCTCCACCCAAGCTAGGACCAGAGAGGGCCTGGCAATGGCTGATGATGACTCAGCAGTTAGACCTATAGGCTGCCCATAAGTATAGCGAGGTTGCAGCGACAATAGAAACTAACAAGTTTGAGCGAGACTCGAACCTCAGTCTGGGAATCACCAGGCATGGGCGCTACCACCAGGCCACCAAAACCCTAAAATGCATTATTTTCGACGTGGATATATATATATATATATATATACATATATATATATATATATATATATATGTATATATATACACACACAAACACACACACATATAGAGTATATATATGTATATATATATATATATATATATGTATATATATATATATATATATACTGTATATGTGTGTGTGTTTGTGTGTGTATATATATATACACACATATATATATATACATATATATATATGTATATATATATATATATATACTGTATATGTGTGTGTATTTGTTTGTGTATATATATATGCATATATATATACATATATATATATATATATATATATGCATCAAACGAGAGATTTAGATTCATTTATTTACTGTTGAGTGATGCCATCAACAATTGAGCAAGAAAAGGTGAATCTCATTTCGTAATTAGAATTCCTTTTCAGCTTCGCTTCAAAGACGAGATGAATATTAGGTCGACCAACTCATTTCATAGCACGAGTTCTTCCAGTTATAAAAACTCTCATAATCTGACTTTATATGAAGTTCTTTAATGTAATTACATATGCTTTTTTTTCGAGCAGCTTATAACAAGAAAATTCATTACAGAGAAATATGCTGCTTAAAATGTGCCGTAATTGAGCGCACAATAATTAACTTTTCATTATTAGCCTTTTTACCTTGGTAAATTTATTTTTTATTTTGCTTTTTTGTAATATGATATAGTTACTCCCTTTGAATCTTTTTCTTCTGTGACTAACCTCAATTAATTAGCGCCACTTCACAAAAAGGAAAATAAAATAGTCATTAGAATACAATGAATATATTCATTAGAGCCAAACACGTGGCGTTTTTCAATTGTTAATTCCATAAGCTCATTAACTAATAAAAAAAAAAAAAAACTTATCCGAGAGAATTCGTGGATAATGTACCTGATATAAACCTATTTTTTTTTTTTTATTTTTTTTTTTTTAGGGAATAATTGCCCTAAATTCTACGGAAGTGGAGCACGTGGCAGAATTTTCCTCGTGTTTTTAAAGCTTTGGGTAACTGGCTCACGCTAGTCCTAGCCCACATCAAATAGAACGGTTTAACTAACGCTCATACCTTTAACTTTTGAAATTTGGGACGTTAATTAATATTTTATCAAAGCTCAGATGACGATAATGAGCCTTAATAAGACCCATGAGACAGCCGTGTATTGAAATAAAGATAGGTAAATGCCGATCTAAATACGAGTTATAATTACCTCTTTGACTAGTGGATTTCGAAAAAGAAGAATTTTAATCAAAAGTAAAAAATATGACGGAAGGATTTCATTATCAAAATGAGTCATTCCACAAATTGAAAATGGTTCCACGTGGTGATTTAATTATGGGAAGACTATTATTGCCAGGTTAATTTGAGAAAGGTGTTTTCGTTTATAAGAAATTGTGTGAAGAGAAGCAAGTTGTTAACAAACAAAGATATTTTGAGATTTATTTTTTACAAGAATCACAGTTGGTGCTTCGTTGATGCCGTGAAAGGTCTACCTAGGTGATGAATAGAATGTGTAAACATAGTTCACATATACAAACACACGCCCACATACACACGTGTGTGTGTGTGGCGGAAAATGTGAGCTAACTAATAATGTTTCAGTCACAAAGTACCTTCAAACGTAACAATATCTAATCTCTCATGTAATACAGAAGTGTGTTCAAGAGAGAGAGAGAGAGAGAGAGAGAGAGAGAGAGAGAGAGAGAGAGAGAGAGAGAGAGAGAGAGAGAGGATGTCAAGTACATAATCAAACAATCAATATTTATACTCTTACAAAATGAAATGGCTTCATACAAAATCGTCACACAAATACACGGACAGCTATTTGACTATTAGACTTTCAGACTATTAGGCTATTTGTCTATTAGACTATTTGATTATTAGACTATTTGAATATTAGACTTTTAGACTATTACACTATTTGATTATTAGACTATTTGAGTTGCAATTGACAAAGAGTCCTCGTTACTTCTTAGACGTTCTGGCTTTTATTATTATTATTATTATTATTATTATTATTACTTGCTAAGCTACAACCCTAGCTGGGAAAGCATGATGCTATAAGCCCAGGGGCTCCAACAAGGAAAATAGTCCAGTGAAGAAAGGAAACAAGGAAGAATAAAATATTTTAAGAACAGTAACAATATTAAA
>NC_090730.1:19791080-19808580 GCF_036898095.1 Palaemon carinicauda
GCACGAGTGTACCCTCAAGCAAGAGAACGCTAACCCAAGACAGTGGAAGACCATGGTACAGAGGCTGTGGAACATATCAGTCTAGAGGTAACGGATACAAACTGGAATTGAAAATATACAACACCACTCAATGTGGCAATTTCTTTACATACAAAATAGCAAATACTTTGAATAGACTTCCAGCGGATGTAGTAAATAGTAACACGGTAAACAAGTCCAAATATAAGATAGACAAGATCATAAGAATTCTTCCAGCGGATGTAGTAAATAGAACATGGTAAACGAGTTCAAATATAAGTTAGACAAGATCATAAGAACTCTTCCAGCCGATGTAGTAAACAGTTACACGGTAAACGAGTTCAATTATAAGTTAGACAAGATCATAAGAACTCTTCCAGTGGATGTAGTAAGCAGTTACACGGTAAACGAGTTTAAGTATAAGTTAGACAAGATCATAAGAACTCTTCCAGCGGATGTAGTAAATAGTAACACGGTAAACGAGTCCAAATATAAGTTAGACAAGATCATGAGAACTCTTCCAGCGGATGTAGTAAATAGTAACACGGTAAACGAGTCCAAATATAAGTTAGACAAGATCATGAGAACTCTTCCAGCGGATGTAGTAAATAGTAACACGGTAAACGAGTTCAAGAATAAGTTAGACAAGATCATGAGAACTCTTCCAGCGGATGTAGTAAACAGTTACACGGTAAACGAGTTCAAGTATAAGTTAGACAAGATCATGAGAACTCTTCCAGTGGATGTAGTCAACAGTAACACGGTAAACGATTTCAAGTATAAGTTACACAAGATCATAAGAACTCTTCCAGCGGATGTAGTAAACAGTTACACGGTGAACGAGTTCAAGTATAAGTTAGACAAGATCATAAGAACTCTTCCAGCGGATGTAGTCAACAGTAACACGGTAAACGAGTTCATGTATAAGTTAGACAAGATCATAAGAACTCTTCCAGCGGATGTAGTAAGCAATTACACGGTAAACGAGTTCAAGTATAAGTTAGACAAGATCATAAGAACTCTTCCAGTGGATGTAGTCAACAGTAACACGGTAAACGAGTTCAAGAATAAGTTAGACAAGATCATGAGAACTCTTCAAGCAGATGTAGTAAACAGTAACACGGTAAACGATTTCAAGAATAAGTTAGACAAGATCATGAGAACTCTTCCAGTGGATGTAGTAAACAGTAACACGGTAAACGATTTCAAGTATAAGTTAGACAAGATCATAAGAACTCTTCCAGCGGATGTAGTAAGCAGTTACACGGTAAACGAGTTCAAGTATAAGTTAGACAAGATCATAAGAACTCTTCCAGCGGATGTAGTAAGCAGTTACACGGTAAACGAGTTCAAGTATAAGTTAGACAAGATCATAAGAACTCTTCCAGCGGATGTAGTAAGCAGTAACACGGTAAACGAGTTCAAGAATAAGTTAGACAAGATCATAAGAACTCTTCAAGCAGATGTAGTAAACAGTAACACGGTAAACGATTTCAAGTATAAGTTAGACAAGATCATAAGAACACTTCCAGCGGATGTAGTAAGCAGTTACACGGTAAACGAGTTCAAGTATAAGTTAGACAAGATCATAAGAACTCTTCCAGTGGATGTAGTAAATAGTAACACGGTAAACGAGTTCAATTGTAAGTTAGACAAGATCATAAGAACTCTTCCAGCGGATGTAGTAAATAGTAACACGGTAAACGAGTCCAAATATAAGTTAGACAAGATCATAAGAACTCTTCCAGCGGATGTAGTGAATAGTAACACGGTAAACGAGTCCAAATATAAGTTAGACAAGATCATAAGAACTCTTCCAGCGGATGTAGTAAATAGTAACACGGTAAACGAGTCCAAATATAAGTTAGACAAGATCATAAGAACTCTTCCAGCCGATGTAGTAAACAGTTACACGGTAAACGAGTTCAAGGATAAATTAAACAAGATCATAAGAACACTTCTAGTGGATGTAGTAAACAGTAACACGGTAAACGAGTTCAAGAATAAGTTAGACAAGATCATGAGAACTCTTCCAGTGGATGTAGTCAACAGTAACACGGTAAACGATTTCAAGTATAAGTTAGACAAGATCATAAGAACTCTTTCAGCGGATGTAGTAAGCAGTTACACGGTAAACGAGTTCAAGTATAAGTTAGACAAGATCATAAGAACTCTTCCAGCGGATGTAGTAAGCAGTAACACGGTAAACGAGTTCAAGAATAAGTTAGACAAGATCATAAGAACTCTTCAAGCAGATGTAGTAAACAGTAACACGGTAAACGAGTTCAAGAATAAGTTGGACAAGCTCATAAGAACTCTTCCAACGGATGTAGTAAACAGTAACACGGTAAACGAGTTTAAGAATAAGTTAGACAAGATCATAAGAACACTTCTAGTGGATGTAGTAAACAGTAACACAGTATACGAGTTTAAGAATAAGTTAGACAAGATCATAAGAACTCTTCCAGCGGATGCAGTAAACAGTAGCACGGTAAACGTTTTCAAAAATAAGTTATACAAGATCATAAGTACTCTCCCATTCTCGGAGAGCTTTGAATTTCCTTCATCATTCGACATCAGGTTCGGTATTTTTGTTTCATATTTCCATAAAGTTGTTAAAATTATTTATTGATTTATAATACGACCCGTGCTACCCCTTCTTCCTCTCTCTCTCTCTCTCTCTCTCTCTCTCTCTCTCTCTCTCTCTCTCTCTCTCTCTCTCTCTCTCTCTCTTATTATTATCATTATTATTATGGCGTTCTATATTTGAGGGCCATAAACCTTATCTATGTAAGATAAGAAGATTGTAAGTTTCACTTTAACAGGGTGACAGCTGACTATTTCAAAGTAGAAAATCCTTTTCCTTGTGGATGTAAGAAGCTTAAGTGGTTTAAAGGTTTAAAGGACGCTCATGAAGGGCAGAGGCAAGGGACAGTGACATTGCCCTATCAAGCAGGACAATGCCCTAGAGACTGACCATATATACATATGATAAGCGCCCAAGCCCACTCTCCATCAAAGCTAGGACCAGGAAGGGCCGGGCAATGGCTGCTGATGACTCAGCAGATAGACCTTTAGGCTCCCCCCAACCCTCCCCTCCTTAGCTCACAAGGATAGTGAGGCTTCAGCGACCAAAGGCACTAATGAGTTTGAGCGGGACTCGAACTCCAGTCTAGCGAGCACCAGTCAGGGACATTACCACATCGGCAGGAAAAGGGTCTGATTGCTTTATCAGCATTCTTACCTGAAAGATGACGTCTTGAGTTAGAGTTCTCTTGTTTGAGGGTACACTCGGGCACACTATCTATCTTATTTTTCTACCTCTTGTTTTATTAAAGATTTTATAGTTCATGCATGAAAATTTTGTTTTGATGTTGATGCTGTTCTTAAAATTCTTTATTTTAATTGTTAATTACTTCTTTTATATTTCCCTCATTTCCTCACCTCACTGAGCTATTTTCCCCGTTGGAGCACTCGGGCCTATAGCATCTTGCTTTTCCAGGTAATGTTGTAGCTTACCGAATAATAATAATAATAATAATAATAATAATAATACCGAAGAATGTTCAAATTACTGAATGATTAAGAAAAAAATATAACAGGATTGAGAATTCACTATAAGTAGAACAGTTTCTTTGTTTTGAACTTGATCAGATTTTTACGATCAGTCATTAAACAAAATAAAAAAAAAATAATCACATGCCATCATTGATAGATTTCTACTTAATTTATTTCCCCTATAGAAATATCTAGTGAGAAAAATTAAGTGCGTTGATATAGAAAGGGTGTTTGTGTTCATTTATCATTAGGGACAATATGTATTCTGAGAAATCTTAGAACAATAAGATTAGGATTAAAATGATAATCATTCATTTCCATGGTGTTTATAACTAACCTCAATTAGAAATGTTATTACACCGAGATTCTTTATAAATATCCCATCTATTAGGAAATCAGAAATAAAATACAGTTGTGGAGAGACTATAGGAATTTATTATCTTCGTTATGGAGGAATAATTTGAGATTGAACACATTAAATTCCTTAAGTGAATTAGGCATTCATACTCAGCAGACTACTTACAATATGTGCTAAATATTTTCTACCTCACACACTTTACCCAAAGAAAGACCTTACACCTTACAGAAATCAATCTGGGTCATTCATTCAAAAAATAGAGGTCACAAGATTTTAACAAATTTTACAAAGTTCAAAGCATCCCTGGGAACGCCATCTTGTTGCTTTGGAACACTTCCAAAGCTATTCACAGATCTAACTCCCTGATTGTCAATTTGCCAAAATGGTCGAATTGAGGAAGAACTGGGACAGGAAAGTAATCCAGGTGGACGGATGAATGAAAACAGATAACTCTTGTGAAGCCAAAGAAATGCAACCAAAGATTGACGTCAACTGCAGTACGTACACAGTGTAATGGAAATGGCGGGGCATATTGCACTCTATATAATGTTCTTGTTTAAATTGCATTTCTAAATTTATTCCTTTTTTGTTTCAGTAACATAATCTTGCTGAAATATCGTTTCTCACATTAGTAGGTAAAAGTATGTTTGCTAATGCAAGCTACGGCTCAGTATTGCTTTGTGCCCTTAACTTTCATTTTGAAAACTATAACCGAAATATTATGATAAAATTCAATTGCTGCTTTGTGGTACAGATTATACGATAAGAATGATTAAAGAATGGAATTTCACTCTGACAGATTCCACAGACATGAAATATACATTCTGCAAACATCATTTTTGCGCAATTTGAAATTCAGTTGAATTAACTTTTCTTGGAATTGATTTTTCAAGTATGGGGTCTTCCTTGTTTGTTAGGAACTACAATGTGAAAATTCTTCAGATCTGTCAAAAATAGACAAAGGAACAATTGAAGGTAATTTCGAGCATATCTCCATCATTATTGACCAAGAAGGAAATTTCACGAAGAAATCTAGAAATATACGAAAAGCAAAAAAAAAAAAAAAAAAAAAAAAAAAAGAAAAAAAAAGAAAAAAGTTAAATAATTTTCTTCTCTGGGAAGCACAGAGATGAACCCATCTCATAAACAAACCCCTAATTCGTGTGTACATTTTTGTCATAGCAAACTACCAAAATGAAAATTCCCTAAGAATATAAAGGATTTAAAAATTCTGCTTGCAGGCAACTGAATTATCTTTGTAAAAGCACTAGCTGGAATTTTACATTCATTCAAAAGCATGATGAAGCCATCTACAAAACAAAACTTTAATTCATGTGTATATTTTAGCCACAGCAAACTACCAAAAGAAAAAATCGTAAAGAATATAAAAGATTTAAAAATTCTGCTTGCAGGCAATTCAATTTTGTGTATAAAAGCACTAGCTGGAATTTTACATTCATTCAAAGGCATGGTGTACAAGAAATGATTTCATAGCTTGAGCGTCAGAACCCTCTTAGATATTTCAACATGTTATCACACTTTGAGACGGCTAGACGGACATCTTCGAGTATTCTACTGTTTATGTAACGCACACAGTTGAATATGTTTTATAAATGTGTAATATACACACGCACGGCTAACTACCCATGTATACATGCACACGTATATATGTATATATAGGATGATTCTATTTATATATTCAATATTGATATGTTTAGATGAGCATTTACAGGAGAATATTTATTAAGACTAACAGACAATCACATACAAACATGTATACACACATATGTATATATACATAAGCATACATAAATACATGTATATATATATATATATATATATATATATATATATATATATATATATATATATATATATATATATAGATATATACTGGCTAAATACAGTATATAAATGTATATATATAAATATATAAATATATGGATATATATATATATATATATATATATATATATATATATATACATATATATATATATATATATATATATATATATATATATATATATATATATATGTATATATGTATATATATAAATATATATATATATACACATATATATATACAGACACACATATATATATATATGTATATAAATATATACATATATATATATATATATATATATATATATATATATATATATAAAATATATATATATATATTTGAAGCGTGTATTTATGTTAAGATTTGAATTTTCAGCATCAAGTAATCTGTCCTTAAAGTTGGTGACATAAAATCAATAGAAATTGAATCCTTCACTGCCACATTAAATCTTCAACTGCTCGACCATTCTTTGAGTACGCCATCTTGTTTCCATTTCAGGGACATTTTTTACACAGAGGTTCTTTGATGGAATACTTTTCAGCATTTCTGAATTATACACTATTTTCACCGAATAACTATCGCCCATTCTCTCCACATAATCAAACCATTTGGAGATACTCTGAAGCACACTTTTCCCTTCGTTAATCTTTTCACCACTTAGGAACCAGCGCACCTCAAAAAACTTTTCGCTTTCAGTTGCTTCAAACCTCTACAGCGTTTGCATATGTCAATTGTAATTTAAAAATCTATTGACAGCTTGTACATCTAGGAAAGGGCTGTGCCTGTTTGTTCTTTTTTAGGTAGACTCGTTTGCTAAAGCCTTTATACTCAATCCCGCGCTATTTCTCGAAACATCCAGTGTTCAATATGAGTGAAGCCACCGCGGATCCAAATGCAATCCATACTCAATTTTCTTTATTGAGGCGCATTTGCACTGACTCGCAGGGGTGCCCTTTTAGCTCGGAAAAATTTCCTAGTGGCTGTTTGGTTAGAATTATTTTGTTCAACCAGTCAGCGATTAGGAAACCTTTTCGAGCTAAAAGGACACCCCTGCGAGTCAGTGCAAATACGCCTCAATAGAAAAAATGACTATAGTGTCTTATTTTTCATATTGTTTCATATGTATACAAGTAATTTTAGACAAACTGTTTCCTACTTCCCAATCATTATCATTGCTAGACATAACAAATCATATATATATATATATATATATATATATATATATATATATATATATATATATATATATATATATATATATAAATATATGTATATACATATATATATATATATATATATATATATATATATATATATACATACATATACTGTTTATATACATGTATATATATATATATATATATATATATATATATATATATATATATATATATATATATATATATCTATTTACAATTAAGACACCTTTTGAATCTGCTATGATAACTGAAGATTATTTACAGTTATTAAATTAGATCTTTTTTATTCTAATACAAATACAGTTAAATTTCCTGCATTTAAATTAACTCTCATTTTCATAGATCTCACGGCAATAATATGGAATACAACTGATAAATAGAAAGAGTAATTTGTAGTTTTATAGCAATTAATTGTACAAGCTCAATATAAATACCTTATAAATTATGCTTATTTAAAACCATACAAAACAAGCAATAATAGAAAAAACATCAGCTAGAAAACTTAGCCCCAGACACTTTAAAATGACGCAATCGTCCCATTCCTAATAAAAGAGATCAAACCGAAAAAAACAATTTTCTTTTAAATTAGCGTAAAAAAATGCACACACACAGAAAATAGTTTCATTACTATCAATATACATTTGATATTACTCTAGTGTCAAATCAGGATAACATTAGTATATCATTTTTAGTTTCTTGAAAAATATATCCGTCATCTCGCCTTAAATACGTTCTCTTTTAAAGGAATTGAAGATTTAATTCTCCAATAAGAATGCTTATTACCAAGTGATTTGCGAAAGGAGTGAATTTGATTGATCAAGAACAGAATAAAAAAGGCAATTAAATAATATGAGTTTATTTTATAAAAAAAATTGTACAATCTAGATGAAACTGAACCAGAATCCACTTCTTCATAGATTATCACGCCAAACAGTCAGCCTTTAAAGGTTTTAAAGGCCACTCATAAATGGCAGAGGCAAGGGACAGTGACATTACTCTATCAAGCAGGACAATGCCCTAGAGACTGACCATATATGATCAGCGCCCAAGCCCCCTCTCCACCAAGCTAGGACCGTGGAGAGCCAAGCAATGGCTGCTGATAACTCAGCAGATAGACCTATAAGCTCGCAAGAATGGTGAGGCTGCAGCGACCAAAGGAACTAGCGAGTTTGAGCGGGACTCGAGCCCCAGTCTGACTATCACCAGTCAGGGACGTTACCACATCGGCCACACAGCCCTAAAGCGGTCCTTCGTTGACGGTAAGTCAGATTTGCTCAAATTATAAGATGGTGAGCATGAAAGGAGAATAATGATTGATGGGGTCTAGGTATTTTCTCTACATTCGCAGGACTTGTCAGTTTTAAGGCTCCATTTTTACCAGATTGTCACCTTTTCTGGCTGCTACAGCTCGAGCTCTGTTAGAGGCACAGAGGCGCGCTGATGCAAACATCAAGAGTTTTGTTACTTCATGAATACTCCCGGATACTACTTTTGCATTGCTGGATAGAATTCTAGAAAAGACATATCTAAGCTCTGTAGGCCAACACTGAAAAGCTTGGCCGTTTCACAGCTCTCTTGGATGTCATGAAAATAAGGACGTTTCTGAGAAGTTTATTTCTGAGAATGAACAGGAGAGAGATGGCTTAACAAGGATTAGACTAGAGTCACTAGAACCACAAACCCGCTCCACCAAGTAACATTTTGGGCGACTTTGATATATATATATATATGTATGTATATATATATATATATATATATATATATATATATATATATATATTATATATATACATATATATATATATATATATATATATATATATATATATATTTTATATATATATATATATATATATATATATATATATATATATATATATATATATATATATGGATGCATACACACACACACACACATATATATATATATATATATATATATATATATATATATATATATATATATATATATATACACTGCTCTATTATTATGACAAAGTCGCCAGAAAATTAAAATACTTCATTTATATATATTATGCATGATTTTGAGTTTTGTACAATATATTACACAATTGAATTTATGACTTTAAATTGCTACTTAATATAGCAGCTTTTATGAAACCTTTGGAGTTTTAATCCCAATTTCTTTTATGTTTCAGTAAATTTTGTTTATTTGACAGCTGACCAGCTCACATACCGTTTTTACTGCCATACGGTACTTCAAATACTCCTATATGAATAAAAGATTATGTTAAACTTTTTTCTTGTGAATACTGTACAGTCCACTAATCGATTAAAAGCATTCTTTCTGTATCTCCTGTAACCTACTCTTATATAGGATATTAGAACCCGCTTTGCTCTACCGAAATGTTTTTATAAGAAAAATGGCTAAATTCCAGCACGGGCTCTTGCACGTAAAAAAACTTTCTCGTAGATATTCTCATATGGCACTAAGAAAAACATTCTAGTGCGAATCAGAAACCTCAAAGAGGGGGTAATGTAAACTTTCTCTCTCTCTCTCTCTCTCTCTCTCTCTCTCTCTCTCTCTCTCTCTCTCTCTCTCTCTCTCTCTCTCTCTCTCTCTCTCTCTCTCTATTTTGTAGCAACAATAAGTTCCTTATCGTTCGCGATCCGACCTCGCATCTGATCTTTTATCCCCGGAGGATCAGAGGACACCTTATTTCTCTTGAGAAGGAGGTAGTGGTTAAAGCTAGGAGAGCTTCAGTATCTAACGGCGGAGGATAAGAAAGTGAGGATTTGAAACTGAAGGGTATTGCTCTCGAGATCTGCAGGACATTAGGTGTAAATGAGGCAGAAAACCAAATTAGTTATAAGGCGTTGTTGTAAATCAAAGTAAAAACATACAGTTATGTGACAAGTATCTAATATAAAAACGAAGAATATAAGGAAAAATTCATCGAAGACAAATTGATCATGCATATTGAAGTCATAATTCAAATTAATATCGAATATGGTACTTTTCAACATATATTTACATTTTTAAAGTGTTTTGTTTGCATATATGAGCGTGTATTGTGAAGTAGTGAAACCACTTTTATTTATTACTGAGAGTATATTTATTGGGAGGTAATTTTTCAGGTCTTTTGTGTCCCACTGTTTGTGAATTAGTTGTAATGAAGAAGCTTTTCCAAGCTATAGGTATATATCATTTTTATAGACATTCTGTGTAAAGTTCAGCAAGTTTTTATTATTATTACTATTATTATTATTATTATTATTATTATTATTATTATTATTATTAACTAAGCAACAAACCTAGTTGGAAAAGCAAGATGCTATAAGCCCAAGGGCTCCAACAGGGAAAAATAAACCACTGATGAAAAGAAATAAGTTAATAAATAAATGATATGGGGAATAATGAACAATTAAAATAAAATATTTTAAGACCATTGATAACATTGAAACAGATATTTCATGTAAAAACTATAAACTATACTACTATGAAATCTCCTCTATCTATTATTAAATCAATAGTTAGGCCATCTTTCTTTTTTTTTTATTCCTGATGCTTTGGCTCTTTACACGGCAATTAAGACGTTCACAAAACTTTGAAATATAATTCTAGTTGCAGAAAATATTCTATTCAAAGAACAATATATTGGAGTCAGATGCATAATGAATTAGTCTCTAAATAAAAAACAAAGCTAGCCATGCATTATGTCATACCCTGCACTGTTAGAAAAAAACCGTAATTTTAATCGGAAAATCTCCGTAAAAAATAAACTATTATCCACCGTATTTCAGTAAAATACAGGCGACAGTAATTTTACTTTACTTTGCTATTATCTCTAACGGGTTGAGGACCGTAATATCAATCTTCTACGTCAATATGTCCGTTTTTTAAACGGTTAAATTCCTGGAATAAATGTTGCCAGGCTTTTACCGGTTTTTTAAAAGCAAAATTTTAACAGTGTAGCTAAAGAATTCCTCCAGCTCCCCGGGCGACAGTAATTTGACCTTACTTTGCTATTATCTTTTACGGGTTAGTGACCGTAATATCACTCTTTAACGTCAATAGGTCCGTTTTTAAAACGGTAAAATTCCTGGAATAAATGTTGACAGGCATTTGCCGGTTTTTTAAAAGCAAATTTTTAACAATGTAGCTAAAGGATTCCTCCAGCTCCTCAGGGGAGATAACCACACAATCTTCATGGATCCTGCAGTTATATAATCAAAGAGAAATTTAAGCTTAGCGGGAGTGAGAGAGTTTAATAGTTTTCATAACTTTGGGGGACTAGAAGTTGTGTTGATAGGGTGAAGAGGTTAGAACAATAGCTTTCCCTAAAGATACCTTGTACTCATTCTGGTCTTGGGGTGACTGGATAAGCGTAAAGTTACCAGATAAGCGAGTAAGGTATCAAAGAACAGAAGGGAATTTATCTGCAATTCATTTTTATATTATACAAAGATATATTTAAAATATTTGCTTTAATGTTGTTATCATTTTTAAAATATTTTATTCTAATTGTTCATTACTTCTTATATCATTTATTTATTTCCTTATTTCCACTCCCCACTGGGCTATTTTTTCCTGTTGGAGCCCTTGGGCTTATAGCATATTGGTTTTCCAACTAGGGTTGTAGCTTAGCTGATAATAATAATAACAATAATAATAATAATAATAATAATAATAACAATAATAATAATAATAATAATAACAAGATGGATCAAACAGCTTGGTGGATTTTCAAAGATGCATAAGCCCTTCCGACTTCATAATCATAGAATATTGCATTTAGTACAAGCAACTGAGTCATTGCAACTCCAGAAATGAGAACAGGTTAGTTCCATGAAAGTAGAAATACTGGGAAAGATGAATCTACAGACGTTGTTGATAACCTTTTTGGCACAAGATGCGTATGGATATATAGATCTCTTATTATGGGAAAACATTCAGCCATTAGTAATGAAGTAATGCGATGCCATGTGAATTATGTATATCTTACAGGACGTATTCTATCTTCTAGAATGCTATTACCTCAGGTTTCCAGCTGTGTCAAATTTGTCACAATGTACCATTACTATGATGGATCTTTCTTTGTAAATGCACACACACACACACACACACATATAAATATATATATATATATATATATATATATATATATATATATATGTATATATATATGAATATATATATATATAATATATATATATATATATATATATATATATATATATATATATATATATATATATACATATGTATGATGCCAAAGGGGATTGTAAAATGTTTTGGGATATATCGTGTCTATCCATAACTAGTCGTGATTTAGGAAGAGAAATCCTTATTGATGCTGGAATTCCCGATACGGGAATAGTAGTATAGGTCTGGAATAGGAATGGGGTGTCTGTTTTTACGAAACAGTTATATGATAGTTTTGATTTTGATAGAAGAAATCATTTATGCATATATGAATTCGAAAAAGGCAGCTAATCAACATTTAGTCATATGATTGTTTAGAGGATATTCGCTAAAGAATAAATGCCATAAGAATAAAAATCTTATTAAGATGAGCAGCCAGGAGAGAGACGGGTTCAGTAATATTTACTTCGATTCCCTGCCGACCATGGGGCTGAGTTCCTCTCTCAGTCCAGAAGGGAAAAGTACAAGAAATAAAAACGTTATAGGAGTCAGAAACCGCCTTTGTTACGAATCCAGTCGCAGCTTTGTCCATCTAATCATCATTGTTCGTCCACTATCCAGTGTTGACCCTTAAAAAATTTACTTCTCTTCCGGGATGCCTGAAGTTACTGAGCCCGTTTTCACAAGGTTTGCGTACATTGTTAGAAAACGCCGTTATTTTAATTGGAAATTCTCCGTGAAAATATACTGTTCTCAACCGTATTTCAGTAAAATACAGGCGACCGTAATTTTACCTTACTTTGTTATTATCTTATACGGGTTGGTGACCGTAATATCACTCCTTTACGTCAATATATCCGTTTTTGAAACGATAAAAATCCAGGAATAAATGATCCCAGACATTTGCCGTTTTTTTTTTAATGCAAATTTTTAACTGTGTTGCAATATACCAGAGAAAAGGTTTCAATGAAAAGAAGCTTATAGACGGTAGAGCATTTTCTCCCAAGAATTTTACCATAAACAAAGTAATGAGAGCCCATAGGAAAACGACTATAGTCTTAGTTACAATTCTGTGAGAGGAAACATAGGAATGGACTAAGGAATGAAATGAAACAGTGTTTATTGGTAGTTATGAGGAAAAGCTGCAGATATCAGTGAAAGATAAGGCAGTGTATTCAGGGGAGATATTTGAAAGTAAAAGCTAACCAGTATAAGGTTAGATGAGTGATAGGGAGCTATGAGGATGGAACAATGAAGGTTTGCATAAATGGTGGAAGCATGAAAGACGATGATTAATGTGAAAATCATGTAGAATGAAAGTATAATTTAATCACATAATAGATGCAGAGAACGTGGCAGGATAATTACAAAAGATGTTAAGTTAATTTTGACAGATAAGATGGAATAGTTAATATAAATAAAAAAATAAACAATTTTTAAATGCCTAAAAAATTGGTCTGCATGGTATACTTGGATCAATAATGCATCGAACAAGGGAGAATTTTCAGATGGTTTGGTCATGTCGGTAGAATCTGGATCCTCAGTGAAGAATGTGGAAATTAGGACAAAATAGAGGTGGTTAGATAGAGGAAAACAATAGTTAGAGTATCCTTAATATTCAGGAAGCGAGGTGGGTTTCTGAACAAAAACGTGGAATAACTCACATTGTGTTATACGATTTGCGCATTTTATCCAGAACCTTTGCAATTAGGGAAAAACACATTGCGTATATATATATATATATATATATATATATATATATATATATATAAATAAATATATATATATATATATGTATATATATATATATATATTTATATATATATATATATATATATATATGCATATATATATATATTTATATATATGTATATATATATATATATGTATATATCTTATTTTTATAGATATATATACTCTAATATATATATATATATATATATATATATATATATACATATATATACATATATATAAATATATATATATATATGTATATATATATATATGTATATATATATATATATTATATGTATATTTTATTCTCATAGTTTTCAGACTTTAAAACTGACAAGAATTGTTGAAGAAATTTCGTTTTATTCTTACTATCTCTATATAAGTCCAGGTTTATAGAAGTCTATTCGTGATAACTGAACCCTCAGAACTAGTGTAGTGACCTTTGGTACTCAAGATTAAAGCTGTAAGAAGCTAGGTGAGATTAATTTTGAGTACGAATACTCATAAATGTCTAGCAGAGAGAGAGAGAGAGAGAGAGAGAGAGAGAGAGAGAGAGAGAGAGAGAGAAAAAAAAAACCCTTTTGAGGTTATAAGTAACAAAAGGTGAGACTGAGGTATCATGTATATCCTTCTTTGTCTACCCTCTTCATTAATAGCTTTACAAACCAAGGCTACATTCACTAGATATAACGGAGGCACGAGATATTATAAACATTTTTCCTTCATTCCACTATATCAAAACAGAATCGTCCGCTACCTTGTCTTCTCTGCTTTCCAGCGGATGTTCTAAGTTGGCAGAGCCGTTACTATCCCTCTTTAGTAAATTAAGACTGAAAGTTTTATTCTTAGTATGTTTTTCGTCAGTAGTTTTTGCTTTATGAACGGGTGCTTCTTGCTCCTTTCCATTTCTCTCTGTGCTTTTCAATCTCTCATCTCCATGCCTTCGAGAAATTAATTCTTCCATTTGACCATCAGTTCTGTGAATTTCTAATTGTAGTAAGTCTTCGTGTGCATGATTGGAAGTGTTATTCGTCTCTACTCTTGGCAACTGTTCCATTAGTCTCGAATCATCTGAAGTGGACAGTGATTGGATTAAAGAAATATCATAAAGGTGTTTTTCCGAACCATTTGAAGACTGCCAAGATTTTCTCTCTGTTGAATCACAATGTAGTTTATCTTGGGGATTCTCTTCATCCGCCGTTAAAGAGCTAGAATACAAAGGTTGTTGATCTGTATAGTAAATTTCACCTCTAGAATCCCTTTCGAAATTTGAGTTAGATTCATTCTCTTCACATTGCGAAGAAACAGCAACATCATAAAATGGACGAACTATATCATCCCGAGGCAGTTCACAGGTTAGCAAAGGGGTCTTCTGCTCTTTACAGTCATCTATACCAAGATCTAATCCTCCATCAAATGGTGTTTTAGTCATTGTACAGTTTTGAGGTCTTGGGAAACTGCATCTTCATTATTGGTCTTAGGCAGATTTAGATCGTCCCTCTGGGCATCACGTACGTCCCCCTGGATTCAGAGGCATTCTCTCGTTGGTCACCACAGAGGAGGGAAGGCCGTTGAAGTGCTGCATTTCATTTTCATCCTCGCAGATTCGATCAGTACCTTTGCGAGGTGTAGACAACTTAGTCGGAGAGCCCATGCAGCTGATGTCCTCGTCACTCGTGTTTCTCGTGAAGTAAGAGACTCTGGTATTAGGAGAAGGGCTTATCTGGAATGGCGATTTTGTCGCCGTCTGGTGGAGACACGTGATCCAGAGCTATTCGGGCAACGCTTGATTGGTTGGCATCGGTGAATGATCCTGAGAAGAAGAAGAAGAAATGTTCGTTGTTACCTTTTTTTTCTTTTATTAAGAAATATACATTTACAGTTTTTACAATTTATGATATTGTATATACATCATTATATATTTACATGAACAAATTCTAGTTACTTAATTCTATCGTATGCATGATGTATCTTGAAAAGACTGAAGCAAAATAAATGGTTACAAGAGAGACGATGTATTAAGAATTAGGAAAAAGAGATTAAGTTTCTGCAATCATATACACGTACAAAGCAGTAGGTTTTAACAGTGAATAAAAGAAACTGAACAACATTAAGTGAATAAACTACCTAGCTGATTGAATGACTCTGAGTAAACAAATATCAGTTATTTTTTATTTTCAAGAAATGGGTAAAATTTTCAATTTTTTTTATTTAATTTTCTTTGATCTTGTTGATATTGGAAAAATTGGTGGATCATAAATTGAATGTCCACTTCAGTCAACATGAACAGCGATAAAGGTACCGAAAAAAAAAGGTTATTTAATAACATTCCGCAGTTATATTCTTTATTGTTTAGTCCCTATTTAATGGTCTTTTCCTGATAATTATTCATTCTGGATATCTGCTTACTTTATTTCGTTCTTAACAAAGCTCTGAATAAAAGATTCATAAAAGTTTTAGAGGGACTTATGATATAAAGCAAGCACTACATTTAATGCGAGTTACATTAATAATAATATCCATTAATTCTTTCGCGCAATTTTAAGGAATGACGGTTTCATTACTTCTTTAGTGGAGGCTTAAAGGTTTAAAGGCCACTCATGAATAGCAAAGGCAAGAGACCCCTCTCTAAGCAAGCTGGCACCAAGGGAGGGCCCAGGCAATGGCTGCTGGTGACTCAGCAGATAGACCTATAGGCTCCCCAAAACCCCACCTCCTTAGTTCACAAGGCTGGCGAGGTTGCAGCGACTAAAGGAACTAACGAATTTGAGCGGGACTCGAACGCCAGTCTGGCAATCACCAGGCATGAACGCTACCACCAGGCCACCAAAATTTAGGATTTTTTATTCATCAAGTACGACTAAAAAACACAAATGATCCATAACAACTTTAATTCACTTGAACCCATAGATGATTCATGGCGTCCTTTAGCGTGACATTTTGAATACATTGCGAGCTATCTCCAATTTAAAAGAAATCTACAGAATACGAAAGCTTGAAATATACATATTTGTGTGTATATATATGTAATTTATATATATATATATATATATATATATATATATATATATATATATATATATATATATATATATTTACATATATATAGATATACAGTATATATACATATATATATGTATATATAAATATATACATACAGTATATATGTATATATATATATATATATATATATATATATATATATATATATATATATATATATATATATATATATATATAAAACACACACATATATATGTATACACACACACACACATATATATATGTATATATGAAGAAATAACACTTACCTGTTGGTGACATATTACGAACGCCTCTAAAGCAGCAATAAATTCTGTTCATTTTCTCATGAAGAATATTTTTCATTTCAGTTCTGAAAGGTGCAAAGACAGGACAGTGAGTGAGGGGAGTAAAGGTGCTTAGGCATTTACTCCCTGAGAAATATAGTGATATTTTCAGTGCAAAAGACAATAGCCGTCACTATCTTTATGGAAGTCATGAACACAAAATTGTCCAGTTATGCAAATGAGGAGATATATATGGGAGGTAAAGGCAAGCAAAAATGAATAGATCCTGTAATTTTGGAATTCAAATGGGGGGGAAATGAGAACATAGACTTGGAATAAGGAATATTCGTGAAGAGATTAATTCAC
>NC_090730.1:19826080-19828580 GCF_036898095.1 Palaemon carinicauda
TTCAGTATATCTTGTCATACAAACCTTATGGACTTATGCATTCAAAGCAAAGGTATATATCAAAAATCATATTAGGCTCATAGTAACAAAGTAAAAAAATAGCAAGTTAATTATAAATGGTTGATTATAAAGAAAACGTAATTAAGAATTAATTTAAGTGATAATCTTGGGCAAAGTCATTCTCGGGTAGAAATACATATCAGAATTAAAGGATTTTTTTTTTTTCACTCTAAGTGAAGTAAAGCATTTCATGAAGTGGAAAAAAAATGAGTTTGATATTTCTAGAGAAATTGTAACTGGAAGAGAGAATGATAAAAGCAGAGAAAAGCTATGAATATATGTGTGGCTGTTTGCATTCATGTAGATATGCATATGTATGCATATGTATGCATGTGGGCCACAGCCGAAACGAGTGTATTTATTTGCATGCACATATGCATATTGATGCAGAACGTGACTTTGACCCCATGGATATTCCATTGTTTGCCCAGACGACCAGCCTTTAACCAGCAGTTGGTTATGACCACCATTGTGCATGTTTTAATATGCTTTTGAGTGCATTCCCTGGATACATAAATACATAAATACGTAAATACATAAATACAGCAGGCAATAATTTCAGGTTTATATACAGAGTAGCAAGTGGGAGTTAAGTTATAGCATAAACTTTCTGCGTCTGTCTGTCATCATATTACGATCTGTTTTTAAATAAAGATCTGTCTGTGAGTCTAGCTGCCTGTCTGTCCATACTTACAGCAGTAATACAATTGCTTTGGAATAAATCTCCTTTGAATGATTTCAAATGTAGTTAAATAGAATTTTTCTCCTGATTTAGAATAAATCTGAGTAGAATATCTAACTCTGATGCAGTTATCTTTCTTATCTTTAGAATGACATTCGAAATATTTGAAGCATTAAAAGATGAAGAAAAGTGAATAGCATTTCTCTTCATTCCGAATATAAGGATATCAGAAAGAAACTCCAAATGTGCTTCTTATTAGATGTGAATATAATCGGTTAACTCTAAAAACTTGCATTCACTGGAAAGTGGATTAAATTCTGAATACTGTAGTTCACAGGAAAAAAAGAATTTAGCTGATAGTTTTTTTGATAGTAAACAATACAAGAAAATGGAGTCATAAATGAAGACAAAGTCACAAAGAAGAAGAAGAAGAAGGAAAAAAAAAAGGAAGAAGAAGAAGACGAAGAAGAAGAAGAAGAAGAACACGAAGAAAAAGAAGAAGACGAAGAAAAAGAAGAAGAAGAAGAAAAAGTAAAAGAATAAGAAGAAGAAGAAGAAAAAGAAAAGGAAGAAGAAGAAGACAAAGAAGACGAAGAAAAAGAAGAAGACGAAGAAAAAGAAGAAGACGAAGAAAAAGAAGAAGAAGAAAAAAAAGGAAAAGAATAAGAATAAGAAGAAGAAGAAGAAGACGAAGAAGAAGAAGACGAAGAAAAAGAAGAGGACGAAGAAGAAGAAGAAGAAGAAAAAGAAAAAGAAAAGAGAGAAGAAGAAGAAGAAGAAGAAGAAGAAGAAAAAGAAAAAGAAAAGAGAGAAGAAGAAGAAGAAGAAGAAGAAGAAGAAGAATACGAAGAAAAAGAAGAAGAAGAAGACGAAGAAAAAGAAGAAAAAGAAGAAGAAGAAGAAGAAGAAGAAGGAGAAGATACTCTTTGCACTCACTGTATGTATGAGTGCAGGTTTTGAGGTACCGCACCATAGCCAGAGCCGTCATGGAAGCTATTGTTGCGATGCCGATCAGGTAACAGACGAAACCGTATATTTGGCACCCTGAAAAGAAAGAAAGAAAGAAAGAATAAAGTTTATTGCTTTCCGATTGACGATTGATTGATTTGAGGTTGTCTGGCATCCTGACATCGAAGGTCATTTTTTTATCACCTTCCCCTTCGGTCTCAGCTTAACCACCATCACGTAAAGACGTCTCCAAGAGGGAACTTATGTGAAGTACATCAATCTATTTCAAAATTTTAGTGTAATTTCGAAGGTCACTGACGCTGATATCGTTCATTGTAAATAAAGAATAAAAGAATATTTAATTAAAACCATAAAAGAAATTATATCATTATAAAAATGAAATAGCTTTCAGAAGACCTGCTTCTGAAATAAAGCTAAAAATGTCGCTAGCATTGTACGACACATCATGTCCAAGAATCTTGGTAAGGATGAACCTGCCATCCTCACCTCGAGCCTCAAACAGATATCCATTTCTTTCTGATTGATTACTTGCTTGTTTTTAATCTAGGTGTTTTTTTTTTTTTGTAATTAAATAGATTATTGAATAGAGGCTCATTAGCCTTTTTAATCAGTGAGGGTTTAATTTTGTTACAAAAGGTAACGCCCGGTATAAAAATAATTTATTTCAATTCGATTTTCTACCTTTATATTCCTTTCCTTATTTATGATTTTTTTTTTCAGGCCAAACGTACTAAAATGTTGCAATTTGATTACCTAAAGTCTGGGGTGACCATCTAATAACAATTCTAA
>NC_090730.1:19838580-19848580 GCF_036898095.1 Palaemon carinicauda
ATTTCTCATATCTTCATTTCTAATCCTGTCCTGCCATTTAACTCCCAATATTCTTCTGAGGCTTTGTTCTCAAATCTACAAAATCTGTTGCATATTGATTCATTGTTATACCACGACTCATGTCCATACAATACCACCGATCTCACTAAACTGACATATAGCCTGATTTTTATATCTAATTTCAGGCGATTTGATTTCCAAATATTACCTAACCTAGACATTGTCTTATTTGCTTTTTTTTTATCAATCTTTCCCTAAACTCTCATTCTAAAGACCCTGTATTGGATATCATAGTTCCTAAATATCTAAATGATTCTACCTTTTAATCCTTTCTCCTTCCAATGATATTTCATCTTCCATTGCATAATCCGTTCTCATCATCTGTCTTTCTTCTATTTACCTTAGCTTATATTTATCTCCACAGTGTATCAAAAATGATTAGAATAACATAAGCATTTGTTTGTAAAAGTCCTAAACCAACAGATTGAGCTTCTACACGCAAGTGACATGATATTGTTAATCCCCAAATTATAACCAAAACGTTTGTTGCAACGCATTTTATTAATCAGTCCGTTTTTTAATTACTGTTACATAATTACAAGAATTAGTTAGTGTTTTCTTACTGTAAATGCGAACTTTTTTTATACACAAATGCAAATCTTCCTCTTATCTTTCTTACTGTAAATGCGAACTCTTTTTATGCACAAAAGCAAATCTTCTTCTCTTTCTTACTGTAAATGCGAACTCTTTTGATACACAAAAACAAATCTTCTCCTCTTTCTTACTGTAAATGCGAACTCTTTTTATACACAAAAGCAAATCTTCTCCTCTTTCTTACTGTAAATGCGAACTCTTTTGATTCACAAAAGCAAATCTTCTTCTTCTCTTTCTTACTGTAAATGCGAACTCCTTTAAAACACATAAGCCAATCTTGTTCTCCCTTGCTCTTACCTAAATCATGGAAGACCCATCTATGACTGAAGCTGGACACCATAGCGGCCGGATAGCTCCCGATTGCCAGAAGAAGATGAATCACAGCCAGGTTGAACAGAAGTAATTCGGCTGGGGTCAAGTTTTTGTAGCGACGCCAAAACATAATCACGCTTGAGCCGTTGCCAATGAAGGACAAGATACCTGCAGGAAGGGAGAATTGGTTTGTAGTCTTCATAAGGATGAATAAAGAGAGAATGACGTAGTAGCATTAAAAAGACTTAATGTAGGTTGTTGATCGATGATATTTTTTATTTTATTTACCCGACAAAAGGTCATATAGAGTGAAAACATCATTATACAGGGCTTTGTGTACATTATGCACACATGAATATCTGTATATATGTGTATGTATACATATACATTATATACATATATATATATATATATATATATATATATATATATATATATATATATATATATATATTATATTATATATATGTATGTGTGTATGGGTATATATCTATACACACATATATACACAATGGGATCTTCTACAACTACGTAATTACAGAAAAAATGTGTTTAATCGGAATTGATAACGGATAAAAAAAACGCATATATCTTCATAAAGAGAATGAAGTGAGATCACAACGTTGGAGCAATTTTAAGAATTAATATCAAAGTGGTTATTGAGTAAGAAATAATGCAATTATAATCTTAATAAACTTACTTTAAACACTGCTTTTCTGGTCCTATACTGCAGGGGAAGCCAACTCTATATAGGACCTTTGAATTAATTTTACCGTAAACATTGCCCCGTTCAGTATTTCACACCGCATATTGTACGTTTACTGTCAAATCCACATCATCGAAGCACTTAGAAAACAAGAAAGTCTTCAATTTCTTCTTGAAAGCCTTAATATCTTGTCTTTCGAAATTCTAGTGGGAGCTTATTTTATAGTGTAAATTGTGCATATTTGAAAGCTCTAGAACCTACAGTAAACATATATCTTGGTTCCAATAATTTGAAACCATCTGTCACTATTCTCGTGTCAAGACGATTTGTTGGCTGCACGATATGTAGCAATTCTCTTGGATATTTTGGACGTCCTGTTTTGGACATGTGAGTTAATGGCATTGCTTGGGAGACTGGGCAGTCAAGATGCTACACTGAGATATATTGCTTGACCATAATATGCAATGTCTCCTACAATCATTCCTTCTTAGACTATTATTGGATAAATATATTGTATTTTGATCTGTTCGAGAGAGAGAGAGAGAGAGAGAGAGAGAGAGAGAGAGAGAGAGAGAGAGAGAGAGAGAGAGAGAGAGAGAGATCCTAATCAGACCAGCTTTTCCGAATGGAAAATATACCACAGGAGGAATGGATGAAAGTATTATGTACGAGTATACAGTATACACTATGTATGCATAATTTTTCTTGATAATGAGATGAAGGAGACTTTAAAAACTACAGAAACATGATATAATGTGAC
This sequence comes from Palaemon carinicauda, assembly GCF_036898095.1. Classification (NCBI taxonomy): domain Eukaryota; kingdom Metazoa; phylum Arthropoda; class Malacostraca; order Decapoda; family Palaemonidae; genus Palaemon; species Palaemon carinicauda. The sequence goes on from NC_090730.1 coordinate 19,841,013, forward strand.
ATTCAAAAGAATATGGATGGGTGAGTTTTGGTTGAGAGTGTAAAGCAGCTGATGAGAGAATTTAACGAGAAAAGACCATAAGTCTTAAAGAGAGTTTGTTACGCCAGTAAGAAGGTAACCGCTGGATTCAGTAGACAAATCACAATATTAGCAGGTGAAATAATGCGCATTTATTTATAGGTAAGCACATACAAAGACCACGACCAGTCTAATAACAGAATGCCGATTAGGCGGGGAATTGTACTGTAAATGGATATGGCTGAAAAGACAATTATATAATAACCCAAATGGCCGAGTAGCAAAGCATATATACAGTAAATAGACAGGGCTGTAAAGATTATTACCTAACAGTCTAATAGCTGAATAACAAAACATATACACTACCGTTATGTAATTAGCTTTGTTCGGGGTTACAAAGTAAACATAGTGAAAGGTATTAGAAATTATAGCATTGATATCTTGGTACCAGTTGATGATAATCTATTTTTTTTGGTAAATCACCGGTTAAATATTTTGCTAATGGAGATTCTCCTTTACTTCAGTAGCCGATAAGGGTGGCCTATTAGAAACGTCTTTGCATGACATGCGCCTGTCTGAGGTTCGAATTCCGCTCAAGCTCGATAGTTTCCTATAGCGTCTGCAATCTCATGTGACTTGAGGATGGGGTGTATTTGGGAGCCTGTAGTTCTACTACTGAGTAGACAGCAGCCATTGCCTGATCCTACCGGGGTGGAGAGGGGGCTTGGGCCCTGATTATATGTCTCTAGGGCATTGTCCTGCCAGCTAGTGCATTGTCACTGCCCCTTGATCATGAGTGGCTCTAAAAAAAAATGGCTAAAGGGACGCCTATTTTCATGGGGATGCAGACAAAGCGTCTCATCTCATATTTTTGTGTACCTCCTTATCTTTTCTGAGCATTTAATGTGATATATTATTTCCATTTTAACTTGATACCAAAGCTCTTCGCTACGACCCTTTTCTGTACATATTGTAGATGACATAAACTCCACAAATCTCTTGAATTGATGATATGATGGAGATGATGTATTTCCACTTTCTGTTCTCTTAGCTAACAAAGAGTAGCATCGACTTTAAAGATTTAAAGGACGCTCATGAATGGCGGGGGCAAGGGACAGTGACATTGCCCTATCGGGCAAGACAATGCCCTAGAGACTGACCATATATACATATGATTAGCGCCCAAGCTCCCTCTCCACCCAAGCTAGGACCAGGGAGGGCCAGGCAATGGCTGCTGATGACTCGGCAGATAGACCTATAGGCTCCCCCAAACCCTTCATCCTTAGCTTACTAGGATGGTGAGCTTGCAGCGACCAAAGAAACTAACGAGTTTGAGCTGGAACCCCAGTCTAGCGTTCACCAGTCAGGTACGTTACCACATCGGCCACCACTTATTCTTTATTTGTGGCTTCATAATGTAATACTGTAAGTCTATTTTGTGTTATTGCCCTGGAATGGATTCTTTTTTGCGCACTCCTTGCAATAATGCTGAGAGAAATGTTGAAACCCCAACGGATCTTATCTAAGTGTTGACAATCTAATTCTCGTTCTTTCACAAAAAAAGATAAGATAACTTATTTGATGTCATCGACATTTTCTCTTATTGCTCATGGCTTTTATCGCTGTTTCGAATCCCCGTCACATAAATTACATTGAAATGATCATTTATTGTTGAAGAAAATACAGTTAAAAACTGTTTTCAATGGTTCTAACAGATTCGTTTGCCTCTTTTTTGTAATAGTTCGACACATATTCCACTAAACTGCTTTTAATGCCAGGTGTTTCTACTATAATTTTGATATTATCATTTAGGTTTTATTATAATTTTTGTGAATTGAAATGTTGAACCGTTGCTTCGTTAATCGTTTATGAGGTTTAAAGGCTGCGCATGAATGGCAGAGGTAAGGGGCAGTAACATTGCACAACCAAGCAGGACAATGCCCTAGAGACTGACCATATATCATATGATCAGCGCCCAAGCTGAGGGCCAGATAATGGCTGCTGATGACTCAGCAGGTAGACCTATAGGCTCCCCCAAACATCCCTCCTTAGCTCACAACGATGGTAAGGTTACAAACACTGAAGAAACTAAGGAGTTTGAGCAGGACTCGAACTTCCGTCTGGGAATCACCAGGCAAAGACGTTACCAATTAGGCCACAACCCCTATAACAGAAACAAGATAATTCTACAAGATGAATCATTGTATAGAAAAGCAATGGATGAGACAGATAATACCAAGTGAAAGGGAAAAAATTAACTTTAAACAATCTTCACCTCCAATACTAGATATGCAGTTAATTCTAATAGTCAGGCCTTCTCCATCGTGAGGCTCAATACTACGCAGTACTCTAGAAGTTTTATTCCAGCTGTGACCAAGTTGTGGAATGATCTACCTAATATAATAGTTGAATCAGTAGAACTTCAAAAGTTCAAACTCGCAGCAAAAGATTTTATATTGAACAGGCTTACATAAGTCCTTTGATAGTTTATATATCAAATATCTGTTTTAATGTTGTTAATGTTTTAGAAATATTTTATTTTATTTTTTCATTACTTCCTATAGAATTTATTTATTTCCTTATTTCCTTTCCTCACTGGGCTATTTTTCCTTGTTGGAGTCCTTGCGCTTATAGCATCTTGCTTTTCAAACTAGGGTTGAAGCTCAGCTAATAATAAATATAATAATAATAATAATAATGCGAATGAACGAAGGGGAAAATCTACGAAGACAATAACAGTTCGAGAAGATGATCAAGAAACAGTAGTCTTATTTTATGCGTGAGAGAGTTCCTCTAAACAGACAATAATAGGAGGGCAATTCTAAAGGTGGTCTTCCTATAAGCATATGAAGATCATCTTCAGTCAAAGGCCAGAGAGAACTATGGCTCATAATACGTCTAGGGATTCAATAACGGAGGGATTTGAGCGAAGCCATTGACATGCCGTAGATATTGGGGTTTACAAAGGAATATCGAGGGGTAGGGGTAGTGACAGGACCGTAAGGGTAGCCTACTCTGAGAGGCCTCGGCTGTACTGTTTGCAATATGTATTACAGTCTTTTGATGAAAAAGAGATGATAAGAAATAAATGGTCAAGGTTACCAATGGATAAACAACTATAAAGGAACGAATGAAAAGTCTTTTGATGAAAAAGAGATGATAAGAAATAGATGGTCAAGGTTACCAATGGATAAACAACTATAAAAGGATGAATGAAAAGTAATTTGATGAAAAAAAGATAATAAGAAATAGATGGTCATGGTTACCAATGGATAAACAACTATAAAGGGATGAATGAAAAGTCATTTGATGAAAAAAAGATAATAAGAAATAGATGGTCATGGTTACCAATGGATAAACAACTATAAAGGGATGAATGAAAAGAATTTTGATAAAAAAAAAGATAATGTAGAAGAGATAGTCAAAGTTATTAACAGATAAACAACTATAAAAGGATGAATGAAAATATTTTGATGAAAATATTTAATGTAAAATAGATAATCAAAGTTATCAATGAATAAACTACAATAAAAGGACGAATGAAAAGTATTTTGATGAAGATAGATAGTTTAAAGTAGAAAATAAAGTTATCAATGGATAAACAACTATGAAAGGACGAATGAAAAGTCTTTTGATGAAAAAAAAAGAAAATATAAAATAGATAATCAAAGTTATCAATGAATAAACAAATATAAAAGGATAAATAAAAAGTATTTTGATAAAAAAAAGATAATGTAAAATAGATAGTCAAAGTTATCAATGGGTAAACAACTCTAAATAAAAAACTATAAATATTTGACGACAGTCAATAAAAAAATCGTATGGTGAAAGATAAAATCAATTGTTCTAAATGTTTTATTCTAAAACTTTAAGGAATTTCAAAGAAAACAACTTTATAGAATTATTATCAATAAATCATTCATTTATAGATGCCAGAAAATAGCATCAGTATATATTTATTTGAGATAGCAACGTTGGGAGGTGAAAATCTACGAAAAACAATGGCCTATAAATCGGAAAAATATATGATTAAGTTAATGTAAAAACAAATAAAATTTTAACTGATTTTGGAAAAGTGCAGGAATAAAAAAAAAAAATCGTGGCATTCTAATACTGATCTTACTCTAAATCATAATTACGTTCAGATATATTTTACATGGAAAAAAATGAAATGAACCCCAAAAGAACATTTATAGGAGTATAGAAAAAAATGAGCTAAAACAGCAGCCATCTTGAAAAGTGTCCTGATAAAAACATATATTTTTTCTTGTTTAATGCTGAAAGATTTTAATGAGGAGAGGAGCAAACCTTCCTTATCCAGTCCTTAAGAACCTTGAAAATTCGTCGGGAATAAGCGACAACATAGATTTAACTAGAGGAGCACTCAGCAGAGTGCAGACCTCCACCGCAGCAGCATTTTTCTCGACTTTTTGCTCGACCTTGACCTTGACCTTTACATGTATTAATTGGCATGGATTTTCATATGCTCAATTATGAACCAAGTTTGAAGTCTCTGTGACAACGATATCCAAACTCATGGCTGATTACGCAAATTGGACATTTTGCTTGACCGTAGCCTTGACCTTTGACCTTGACCTTTCAAAATTTAATCATTTCCAGCTTTTTACATAAAAGTTAATCCCTGCAAGTTTCATTACTCTACGATTAAAATTATGGCCAGGAAGCTATTCACAAACAAACACACACACACACACACGCACGCACGCGCGCGCAAACAAACACATAATCAGGGGCGAAAACATAACCTCCTTCCAAATTCGTTGGCGGAGGTAATAACTATAGGATGAAGCATTTTATATGAGGGTATCTGTTGACAGGAATTTGTTATTCCATTCCTAGGATTAATGGCCAAAACTTTTATCGAAAAATATCAAATGGATTTTTTTCCATCCAACTTTGTGTATTTTTCATTGTGAACTCCCCCGAAAGTCAGTTGACAAACATAGTGTTATTAAATGGTACTCGACCTTCATATCATGCCTTTCTCTCTGATTTTCCAAGCTCATATATATATATATATATATATATATATATATATATATATATATGTATATATATATATATATACACAAATATATATATATATATATATATATATATATATGTATATATATATATATATACAGTATATATTATATATATATATATATATCTTATGAATATATATATATATATATATATATATATATATATATATGTAAATACACACACACATATATATATATATATAAATATATATATATATATATATATATATATATATATATATATATATATATATATATATATATATATATATCATCATCTCCTCTAAGGTCTATTGTCACAAAGGGCCTCGGTTAGATTTCACCAATCGTCTCTAACTTGATCTTCTAATTCAATAATGCTCAATTCATCATCTACTTTACGTTTCATAGTTATCAGCCATGTAGATCTGGGTCTTCTAACTCGTCTAGTGCCTTGTGGAGCCCAGTTGAAAGTTTGGTGAAGTAATCTCTCTTGGGGCGTGCGAAGAGCATGCCCAAACCATCTCCATCTACCCCTTACCATGATCTCATCCATATATGGCACTCGAGTAATGTCTCTAATAGTTTCATTTCTAATCCTGTCCTGCCATTTAATTCCCAATATGCTTTTGAGGGGTATATATATATATATATATATATATATATATATATATATATATATATAGTATTTATTTCTCAGAATTTGTATGCAATTTCTTTTTGGAAAAAATAGTAGTAATTAACATCTAAGTTCTATATTTAGATTCAGGAAGTCTTATGCAACCATAGTTAAGGCATACAGAAATGGAAAAAAATAAAAGAAAGTAATTTATGTTTTGAATAGCAATCTCAGAAAATCTTTAAATATTCGAGTTTAAAAGTGATTTGGAAAAGGGCAAAAAGATCTCGGAGGATATTTCGGTTGAAAATAGAATGGTTATGCAAAGTTGTCATATCGACAACACTGGTTTTGAGAAGTGAAATGTAAAAGTCACAAAAAAAAGAAAAAAAAAATGAAAGGTTCTCTGTCGGTAGAAATAAAATAGAGCAGTTGTGCCACCAACATCAGCTGGAATTTACAGGTGATGGCTGTCAAAAACAGAAATAGGAAAACCTTTTCTCACAGATCAGAGAGATTTCCAGTGAGTTGAATAAAATCTTGAGGTGCATTAGTTATTCATGAGAGCAGTTTAGTAACTTTCAGAAATAACCAAAAACATTTGCTAGCAACCGAAGAGCAAAGAAAGCGAGAAAAAAATTGTTGTTGAACGGCAAACGGTAACCTAGTTTGAATTCAACGTCGTTCTAAAAAGGATTTTTTTTTTCAGGAGTTGTTTGAAACAGCACAATTACTCTTGTATATATCTCATGATAAAAAACTTCTGGAACATAAGATATGCAAATTATGCCTGTGTGTGTGTGTTTGTGTATGTGTGTGTGCGACGCAGGTGCAAATGTATATCATAATTGTTCAAAAAGAATAATAATGACTAAGTATTATCTAGTTGAGGGCATCTATTTTTTTTAATTATATTATTTTACCAGCAGTGATTACTCACGTCTGGTCTCTCTCTCTCTCTCTCTCTCTCTCTCTCTCTCTCTCTCTCTCTCTCTCTCTCTCTCCTAAGCTCAAGTAATATCCCAAACCACTCAAATTTGGTTTTGAAATTGGATACTGTATCGCTTATGAGTTGCTCGTGCTAATGCTTCTGTAGCTAGATTAGAGAGAGAGAGAGAGAGAGAGAGAGAGAGAGAGAGAGAGAGAGAGAGAGAGAGAGAGAGAGAGAGAGCTGCTACATTAAATGCAGGTAGACAAAGGGACTACATAATGGCTTACGATTAAACGTGACCAAATACAGATCAAATAAAGGAGTACTAAAAGTTGAGGGAAGGTTGGATCGAAAACTACTTCACTTAGCAGACGGAAAAGCGAGGCTCTGTTACCCATCTTAAAAAAAAAAAAAAAAAAAAAAAAATAATTATTTCTAATGAACTTTTAACTATTCACCTATATAATCATGTAACTACATTTATATTTTGTAATCCAACACAAGATATCTTCTAAAATCCATAATGACTTGCACCTAGTATACCATGCAATAAGATTCTTCTTATGATAATACAAAATAAAAAGAGAAAATTATTTGGTAATTCAAATTTATTATCTTTCATATTTCAGCGGCTTGTGATCATACAATCAATTCAGATCCATAGAAAAAAATAAGAAGATAAATAACCGAAAGTAATATTTAAGATTGATGAGAAATAAGATTGGAATCTACCTTTTGAAGAGGCGTCAAATCTCTTTTATAGAATCGTTGATTATAGGAATTATAGAGAAAAAAGGGAAAATGGGATCAGTGAGATTACAAATTGTCTCGGTAAAAAAGGGATATAAAGAAATTACTAAACCACTTGTGAATGATCTGGAAATGATAGAATTACTTCACTTTCTTCAGATCACGTTGATAACGATCCTTTTAACGTTGTTATATGCATAATACATCGAGTTAGTATCTTCTC
>NC_090730.1:19853580-19872134 GCF_036898095.1 Palaemon carinicauda
GTTCACCAGAAATTATATCATGATTAATATTTAATCATTTACATGATAGTTTTACTAATGTATTCTTTATATACAGTACACATAGATATCAAATTTCAAAGTGATTTTAGATTAACTTATTTTGGAAAGTTTTATAAAATAAATCTGGGTCTTTAGAAAGTGAAGGTCTGTGATGTCACTTTTTTAAAATAAATGATTTCAAACCAGACCGGTCATAAATTGTAAACACACATCAAAGCGAGGAAACCAATCTATCCTCAAAAAATTATTTTTCTCCATGATTCACATTGACGTCCAAGAATTTAAGAGAATTGCTACACATGTAGCCAACGAATCATGTTGACACGAGAATAGTTACAGATGGTTTTAGATTATTGGAACCAAAATGTATGTCTATTGTAGGTTCTACAGCTTTCAAATATGCGGCCACAAGATTAAACTATAAGCTCCCACTAGACATTGGATATCAAATTTCAAAGTGATTTTAGATTAACTTATTTTGGAAAGTTTTATAAAATAAATCTGGGTCTTTAGAAAGTGAAGGTCTGTGATGTCACTTTTTTAAAATAAATGATTTCAAACCAGACCGGTCATAAATTGTAAACACACATCAAAGCGAGGAAACCAATCTATCCTCAAAAAATTATTTTTCTCCATGATTCACATTGACGTCCAAGAATTTAAGAGAATTGCTACACATGTAGCCAACGAATCATGTTGACACGAGAATAGTTACAGATGGTTTTAGATTATTGGAACCAAAATGTATGTCTATTGTAGGTTCTACAGCTTTCAAATATGCGGCCACAAGATTAAACTATAAGCTCCCACTAGACATTGGAAAGAATGAAGATATTAAGGTTTTCAAGAAGAAACTGAAGACTTTCCTGTTTTCTAACTGATAAAGTGGATTTGATAATGTGCTATACGCAGTTGTGATACTCAAAATAGATAAGAATGTATAAGACAAGCAGATCCTGCAGGTCACAGGGTTTCCATGTGTGATAGGCCCTTAGCGTCAATTTTTTTATTTTTTATTTTTATATTTTTTCTTTGCCTACACTTACACAGAATAGTTTGGCCTATTCTTTACATATTCTCGTCTTTCCTCATACACCTGACAACAATGAGATACTTAACACTTCTTCACCCAAGGGGTTAATTACTGTACAGTACTGCAATTTGTTCAGTGTACTTTCCTCTTGGTAAGGGTAGAAGAGACTCTTTAGCTGTGGTAAGCAGCTCTTCTAGGAGAAGGACACTCCAATATTAAACCACTGTTCTCTAGTCTTGGGTAGTGCCATAGCCTCTGTACCATGGTCTTCCACTGTCTTGGGTTGGAGTTCTCTTGCTTGAGGGTACACTCAGGCACACTATTCTATCTTATTTTTTTTTTTCTTCCTCTTGTTTTTTTGAAATGGTGTGTTGGGCAGGCTTAATAGAAGGGCCATGGATGCCTGGTGGTTTATCAAGAGGTTGTCTTTTCCTTTTTTCTGATTCTTTTTCTTCTCAAAACCATCCTTACTGTCCTCCCTTCAGTTGAAGTGGCTATCCTGGAGGGTATTTAGCCTTGCATGGTGTATCGGCTCCTCCATGTTGACCAGTTTTTCCGACTTTTTACAATAGTCTATGGGTATCATCAATCACTTTGTTTATAATTCTGTACGTATTGTTTTTGTTATAATTCTTGTTAATCTAGTTTTTAAGTATCATGTCTTTTTTTTATTTCTATTAATTCTTATGCTGTCTGGAGACATTGAGCGAAATCCTGGACCAGTACGTCCTAGATTTCGTCAATGTCGTCTTCTGTATTGCAATATTCGTGGTCTTCATGCAAATATCCGAGACCTTACAGTTGCGTCCAGACAGTATGATATTCTTTTGTGCTCAGAAACTTTGGTTTCTAATATGAGGCACTCATCTGAGCTCCTTATAACTGGTTTCAAGAAGCCAATAATGTTGAAACGTGATGCCATCCCTAGGGCCCGGGGAATGGCGGTGTATATTAGGACCGAGTACCCTGCTTCTCATAAGTCCTGCTATCAATGTGGATGTCATGAGATTCAGGTAATAAAAGTTTGTGGCAGGCATAACAACTTTTATTTATGTTCAATCTACCGGAATCCAGACATGGATGATTCTATCTTCGATTGTCTTCTTACCATTATGGCTAAGATACAAGAAGATGATAGAAAGGCTTCTTTTGTCTTTGTTGGTGATTTTAATGCTCACCATAGGGAGTGGTTAAGTTCTATCTCTCCTACCGATCGCCATGGCTTAAGAGCTTTAGACTTTGCCTCTGAATCAGGCTGTGAGCAAATCATAAATGAAGCTACTCACAGGTCTGGTAATTGCTTGGACCTTGTATACACTGACTCCCCTGGTGTTATAACTGGTAAGGTTGGTTCTCCAGTCGGGACATCTGATCATGCCTTGATTTCATTATTAGTGAAGACTGAGCAGCCTGTCCCTGATATATCATATTCTTGTAAAATTTATATGAAATCCCAAGCAGACTGGAATGGGATTTTACATGATCTTTTGTGCTTGAATTGGTCACAATTATATAATAGTGTAGATCCTGTTGTCCCTTTGAATGAGAATCTAGTCAACATAATTGATAGGCGTATCCCTTCTCGTGTGCTAAGGTACCGAGTGAAGGACAAACCGTGGTTCAATAATGATTGTAGACGTGCTTTTTTGGAGAAGCAGGAGGCCTATCAACTTTGGAAGGGTAACAGATCAGATTTGACCTGGAACAACTATACTCAGCTTCGAGCTTTTGCTCAGAGAGTGTATGCCTCAACTGAAAAGGAGTACAATTTAACCATAAAAGAAACACTTTCTGGTACAACTCAGGAACATAAATGGTGGTCTACCCTTAAATCTGCACTCTTTGGTGTAGATGCAACAGTTCCTCCTTTACTTAAACCAGATGGCTCAGTCACTCACTGTCCAAAGGAAAAGGCAACCCTTTTGGCTGATGTTTTTGACAGTAAACAGAGTAATGAAAAACTTGAACTTCCTCATTCCTGTTTTCCTGAGGCTAAACTAACTAGTTTAGCTTTTCGATCTCGTGAGATTAAAGCTCTGTTGATGGACCTTGATGCTTATGGAGGTGTAGACCCAAATGGTATTTTGCCTTTGTTTTTTATAAAGACAGCAGATTTCTTGGCTCCAAAGTTATCTGTTATTTTGCGCAAGTTAGCAAGAAGAGGAGCTTTTAGCACTAGTTGGAGAATTGGTAATGTTACTCCTCTATGTAAATGTGTTTGTGGTAGCTCAAGTCCCACTGATTACCGCCCAATTTCAATAACTCCCATATTATCTAAAGTTTTTGAACGTCTTCTGGCAAAACGTCTTAATAGGTTTGCTGAAGGTAATCATCTACTCCCTAGTTTGCAATTTGGTTTTCGTAAAGGCCTTGGAGCATGTGATGCCCTTCTTACAATCTCCAATGCTGTACAGAAATCCCTTGATTTTGGTCGGGAAGTTCGTATGATTGGCCTTGATTTTAGTGCTGCCTTTGACCGAGTTAATCATGAGGCCCTTGTTTTCAAACTGAAACAGTTGGGAGTGGGTGGGTCGTTTCTTAGCATTATTATTGATTTTTTAAGTAATAGATCTCAAAGAGTTGTTGTTGATGGGCACCATAGTGATTATAGGAATGTGATATCTGGTGTTCCACAGGGTAGTGTTCTTGGCCCATTACTTTTCATACTATATACACATGACATGTGGTTTGGCCTAGAAAACAAGCTTGTTGCATATGCAGATGATGCTACTCTCTTTGCGTCAATTCCATCCCCTGAATGTAGATCTAGGGTTGGTGAATCCCTTAATAGAGATTTAGCTAGAATTAGTGCATGGTGCAAATTATGGGGTATGAAGTTGAATCCTAACAAAACTCAAAGTATGATTGTAAGTAGGTCAAGGACGGTGGTTCCTCAACATCCGGATCTCAGTATTGATAATGTTTCTTTAAATATGTATGACTCTTTCAAAATTTTAGGTGTGATTCTCGACAGTAAATTTACTTTTGAGAAACATATAAGGTCTGTGTCTTCTTCAATTTCACAAAAAATAGGCTTATTGAGAAAGTCTTTCAAGATTTTTGGTGATCAATCTATTCTGAAGAAGTGTTTTAATTCTTTCATTCTACCTTGTTTTGAGTATTGTTCTCCTGTCTGGTCTTCAGCTGCTGATTCTCATCTTAATTTGTTGGACAGAAACTTACGGTCTATTAAATTTCTTATTCCTGATCTAGATATTAATCTCTGGCACCGTCGTTCAATTAGTTCATTATGTATGTTGCATAAGATTTTTCACAACTCTGACCATCCTTTACATTCAGATCTCCCTGGACAATTCTATCCTGTTCGTAATACTAGGCAGGCAGTTAATTCTAATAGCCAGGCCTTCTCCATCACGAGGCTCAATACTACGCAGTACTCTAGAAGTTTTATTCCAGCTGTGACCAAGTTGTGGAATGATCTTCCTAATCGGGTGGTTGAATCAGTACTACTTCAAAAGTTCAAAGTTGGAGCAAATGCTTTTTTGTTGACCAGGCGGACATGAGTCTTTTTATAGTTTATTTATGACATATTTGTTTTTTATGTTGTTGATAGTTTATTATATGACATGTCTGTTTTGACGTTGTTTCTTATTTTAGAATGATTTATTGTTAATATGTTCTCTTCATTTATTTATTTCCTTATTTCCTTTCCTCACTGAGCTATTTTTCCCTGTTGGAGCCCCTGGGCTTATAGCATCTTGCTTTTCCAACTAGGGTTGTAGCTTGGATAGTAATAATAATAATAATAATAATAGGCATTGGAAATGATGATGATGGGTTCTAGGACATTTGCCTCCTGGTCTATTACGTCTCAGACATATGAGTCCCGGATAATTGCGTCCCTGGACATTTGCGTCCATGTATATTTGCGTCCCTGGACATTTTGGGAAGTATTTATTCTTTTAATAGTTGATTATCAAACTTTATGTAAAAAAAATGATAATAACGCTAAAGAAAAAAAAATAGATTTGGTAACAATTCATCTTGAGAAAAGGAATAACTGCTCTTCCTTATTACTATTATATTATCATTACTTGCTAAGCTACAACCCTGGTTGGAAAACCAAGACCCTATAAGTGCAGGTGCCCCAACGGGGAAAATAACCCAGTGAGGAAAGGAAAAGAGAAAAAATGATATACTTTAAGAACAATGACATTTAAATAAAGTATCTCTCTCACAGTTCAATCAGTTGTTGCCAATTACAAGACTTTAGTTCGGTCAGACTTTCGTGCAAATAAAAATAGAAATTTCTGTTTAAGCAGACTAATAGACAGGAAAATGTGGAACAGAAAAGTTAATCAAAATCATAACGTCTTTTAATAAAATTCACTTTAACGCAATCACTAAATGATTTGATTTTATGCAAATGCTCCGAGATAGATTGCAAAATGTAAGGATTTTTATAGTGTGCATTCTGGATTTGATATTTAATTTTGTACTTTGTTGAGTATCGAATATGTCTTTATTCTCAATAATAAAGAAACTTTGACTTAATATAAAGATTTAACTTCGTTCGATGTTATTTTAACTTATTATATTAGCAAACAAATTTTACTTTATTTCTTTTATATTTTCTGATTTCCAAAATTTTCCTTATCATTATAAAGCCTAAAGTCGAAGTGGTTCCGAATTTATCACCTAAATTTTCACCTATGCTTTGACAAAGCTCCATGAAACATATTCAGGTCACTTTCAGATTCGCCACTCTCTCCCAATTAATCTATCAATATCCAACTTCCCCCACTGCCAAGTTGTCTTGAAATAGATACATCACTTTGGTGTTCTTATGAAAAAACATGTTATTTTGACTTTCGTTTAGACATAAGTTATATATAAACTGTTCGATAGTTATTTCTATTGGAAGGATCTACTTAGATATCCTTACCTCAGTTACTATACACACACTTTAAGGGCTAAAAGCAAAGGTTGTCGGGGTTCAGTTTTAGTTTCATCTGAAAAAATACTCGTTAGCAGGGAAAGCCCAACCACAGCAGTAACCTCCCCAGTAGGCAGCTTAATTCCAAGACCGTAGCGGCGAACAACGTGTTATAACTGCACAAGCCAAAAGGTTACATTTAAAATGTCTATAAATGTACATTATCACTGCCTTGTAGGTCATTGCTAATTCACTTATGATAAAAAAAGTAAGTTTCTATTCATCAATACCAGCTTGCCTCTTTGTCAGTGAATTCATAAATGTCCTTATCACTTTCGTAAACAACCATAAAAGTACACTTCTCAATATTTATATCCATCAATTCAGACGTTGTGATGCTTCTACTAATGGCTTTCACATTAATATTATCACTTTTGGCGTTAGAAGAAAAAGTGTCGATAGGCCAAACAGTCAAACGGACAGAGCTTCAAGACGTTTCAACTTTGAAGGAAATTAACGGGTTAACAAGCTGTGTAAACATTTCTTTATTGAGTCTCTTGAGTAGGTAACTCGATAGTTACTTCAATTATCTAATTAATCACTAAGCTTAATTGGAGCATTGAAATATTAATTTTGTTTGATGCATTTGATGTATTTAAAAAAGAAAAATACTATGTAAAACTGTTATAGTGACCACCTCACAATAAGGGGAGTAACATTTTGCATGGTAGTTACAGAGAATCTGATGCATTGTACTGCTTAGTTTAATTATTTTCGTTTTAATGATAATATTTTTTTATAGTATATTATCAACTTTTGATTTGTGTAAAATATGGTTTATAGTTTGACAATAGTATAATTGATTTGTTGAACATTTACTAAATATAATTTCTATTTAGTGTAACATTTTCTCTTGTATAAATTAGTTTTGTTTTATTTAAAAATTTGTATGTGGTTACAATTCTTATTGCCTGGACTATGTTGAATTTTGTTGGTGGGTGTAGCAGCATGCTGCAACACTCCATTTGATGCATATCAATAAATGTTTTGAATTTGAATTTGAATTTAAATCATTGCCTTGCTCCTCTGTTTTGACGAGCGGTACTTATATTTAACCACTTAGTTCTAGTCGACACAATGTGTCTAGTATTTTACCCATTTGAAATTTTGCCAGTTCGACACTGTGCCATAACGACATTTTGTCTCTCGACCCTTTTTCGAGCTTTTGACAGGCCTGTTTTCCCAATATTCTATGTACTCTAATTTGAAACTGCAAACTTTCCTCTTGCTTTTTACTATCTTTCTATTTTGATTACTTGTTATATTTTCTTATGTAATTGATATTTTACGTCAATAAATTGTTTTGAAACATCCAAGAGGCTTTATTTCTTTTGCCGAACGATTACCACCAAATTTATTCTATCATGTATCATTGCGTATTCCGTCTTCATTATGTATTGATGATTTTTATAACATTTAAAGGTTTAAAAGGTCGCTCATGAATGGCAGAGGCAAGGGGTAGTGACAATGCCCTGGCATGTGTCCAGTACCCAACGACCCTCTCCACTCAAGCAAGGACCATGGGGGCCACGCAAAGGCTGCTGGTGACTAAGGAAGTAGTCCTTTACGCTCCCCAAACGCATCTTTAGCTCACATGGATGGTGAGGTCGCAGGCATTGCTAGAAACTATGGAGCTTGAACGGGTCTCGAACCTCCTTCCAGCAGATTGCCAGACAGGGGCGTTTCCAATAGACTACCACAACCAGCATAAACTGACACTTAGAAGCCTATACCTATATTCAATTTCCAAATTTATTTTGATGATGACGATTACTAAGTTTTCAAAATTTTGAGTAAATATGTATGAGAGAGAGAGAGAGAGAGAGAGAGAGAGAGAGAGAGAGAGAGAGAGAGAGAGAGAGAGAGAGAGAGAGAGAGAGAGAGCTGGTCGAAAAGAATTATTTCATGCTAAAATATAAGTGCACTCGAGGCTTATGAAGTAATTTCCTCATCATATAGACAAACAAATTAATATCTTGTCATAACATTTACTTTTTATTGTCCTTTACGGTGAATATTTCAAAACTCGTCAGATTAAGGTCGAGGACCCCACCCCTCAAAAGAAAAAAAAATAAGAAAAATGCATTCCAAGTATTGTTGACCTACATACTTTATTGCGACGAAACTTACTGAAAAAAATCTCAATGGAAGGTTATTGAGGAGTTACATACGGCTAGTTTTTCAAATAAGGCAAATATTTTTTATTTTAAATATTACCTTGAGACAAAATATAATTTTTCAGTTACAATCATTGTCTTTAATCTACATAAATTAGGATTGTATGCATCTTGTTCACTCAGGGAATTTCGCATTTGATACATTTTACATCTAGCCCAAAAATGTTTATTATATAGTTCTCCATAAATCATATAAAGAAAATACGGACACATTACATCAATCTATGCATAATAAATTGTTTACGTAATAATTTCCCCTCGATTCAAAATGATTTCTAAATATTTTCTGTGTTTAATTTAAACTGATAAGTAGCACCTAGATTCAGAATATATAATAAAGAGTCTGGATATACAATATATATATATATATATATATATATATATATATATATATATATATATATATATATATATATATATATATATATATATATATATATATATATATATATATATATATATATATATATATATATATAGTCAGATGAGGCATATATTCTAGTACCTTCATATCTGGATTTTCTCTCATACCTAGGAATCAGAGACCCAAGGGGGAATCAACACAAAGATAATAGCTTCTGGCTGGCCGAGGAATCGGACCCTGGTCCAGGAAACTAGTACGACAGTGACATAGCACGCCACAAAGTGCTATGTCGTTGTCACACTAGTTTCCTGGACCAGGGTTCGATTCCCCGGCCGGCCAGAATCTATTATCTTTGTGTTGATTTCCCCTTGGGTATCTGATCCTGAGGTATAGGAGAGAATCCAGATATCAAGGTAGTAAAATATATGGCTTATCTGAATATGTAAAAACACGTCTAAATGTGCTATATATATACATACATATATATATATATATATACATATATATCTATATATTCATACATATATATATATATATATATATATATATATATATATATATATATATATATATATATATATATATATATATATATATATATATATATATATATATATATATATCTTTCCTATCTCTCTCAGGGGGAGAGCGAATAGTCAAACCCTGGTGAGAAGGGGTACACCGAGAGGTACACTCGGTAACCACACTCTCCCACAAATTGCCGAACCAACTGGTTGTAGTTAGTAAAGGGAGAAGGATTGGAAAGGTTAAATCTGTGTGCCTGCGTGTTCGTGCGCGTGCATTTTTGACGACTCGGGTACACTAGTATAATCATATTTTTTATCTTAACGGTCACGTTTCCATGACAATTTGCTACAGGGCCTTACGCAATATTGTTCTTTACCTGAAAAGTGTTGTTTATTTTATCTCTTGATTTTTTATAGAAAGTCCTCCTCAAGTGTTGTTTCATCATAAACCTTTCCTACAGGCTTTTTTTATCCCTTGTAGTTTATTCATTTCCTTGTTTCCTTTCCTCGCTGGGATATTTTTCCTTGTTGGATCCGTTGGGCGTATAGCATCTTCCTTTTCCAACTAAGGTTATAGCTTAGCTTGTATTAATAATAATAATAATAATAATAATAATAATAATAATAATAATATATAAAACCACACACTTTCCCTTTATTATATGGAGGAGATGTTCCATAGATGTTTAACTATTAAGGAAATATTCCAGAGTGCCATATCGATAACACAAATATTCTATAAAAGTAAGAACAGTATTGTTCCTCCTAAAGATAATTCAATTAACACAATTTCCCATAGAAATTTAAACAATGTATTTGAGTTCTCTCTTTGACAATATACCAATTAGTTTAAGAATTTTATTTCAAATAAGGATCCAATAGTCATTAATTCTAAAAAAAAAAAAATTATGAGAAGATTTTATAGAAACCTAACGAATTACGTCTATCTTAATAGAATTTATCAGTATACTGAAATTCAACTTGAACTCAAATGTATTCTTAAAAGAGGCGTCTACAATAAAAGTAAATCCTCCAATCAAAGTTTAAATCTTCTCCAGAGATTCACCTTCGAGATTTTAAATCTTCCGCAGCCATTTGGAAATTTCTTATCAGTATAATGAAATTCAAGTTGGACGAAAATGTATTCTTAAAAGATTCGTCTACAATAGAAGTAAATCTACCAATCAAAGTTAAAATCTTCTCAAGAGATTCTCCTTCGAGATTTTAAAATCTTCTTCAGCTATTTGGAAATTTCGCTTCCAGGTCAACTCAGATTGGCTTTAGTAACCTATAATCGGTTTATCAGCCTCACTAGCATAACGGAGAAGAAGTCTTAATCACCGGAGAAAATTAGGTTAACTCCAGAGTCTTCTATCTCGTATATCTATGTCTCTATAAGAAATGATAACAAATGAGTCGAATTAGTTCCTTGCTATCTATTAGTAATTATTAATAATTCCGAGAGATGTGATTCTGCAACGTCTATTAAGCTCTGGAGTATTTGCTCAAATCTGTACATCTTGCTTTGAAAATCGTCTATGCTATTTTAATATATCTAACATTAGTAATGATAATAATAATAATAATAATAATAATAATAATAATAATAATAATAATAATAATAATAACAATAATAATTTGTTCCGGTTACTCAATTTGACTGTTTATTTTCAGGAAATATTTAGAACGAGAATTCACATAGCAGACGTTCTTCATTTACTATATCTAGATTAAAAAAAAAAAAAAAAAAAAAAAAAAAAAAAAAAAAAAAAAAAAAAAAAAAAAAAAAAAAAAGAATGATTGGAAAACATAAATTTTGAAAATTTTAAAGGTCACTCATGAATGGCAGAGGCAAGGGACAGTGACAATTCCCTAGCAGGGCAATATTAGGGACTGACCATATATACATATGATCAGCGCCCAAGGCTCCTCTCTACCCAAGCTAGGACCAGGGAGGGCCATGCAATGGCTGTTAAAGACTCAGCAGGTAGACATATACACTCTCCCAAACTCCCCAACCTTAGCTCACAAGGATGGTGAGATTGCAGACACTAAAAGAAATTATTGAGCTTGAGCGGGAATCGAACTCCAGTCAGACAGATCGCCAGGCAGGGAGGTTTCCACTAATTCAACTACATCAACAGATCCAGTATGAACGTTGAATTGAATATGATAAAAAAGAAATATCTTACTTATAATAATAAAATTTCTATAAAAAAAAACAAAAAACAAAAAACAAAAAACAAAGACGAAGTCAAGATAAAAGATTTTATAGAAACATTTAATATCATGGAATGATTTATCAAGCTTTAGATATCTTCGTAAGTGTGAATTAGAACTTTTGTTAGCTTAGTAATCAAGAGTTAGACAGTTACCCAACAGTTAGTTTTTATTGAAAAAGGTTAAAGAAAAGTTATTCATTTCCTACTCTGATACACTTTTTACAATTATTATAATGAAATATATATTCTGGTATTTAATTTTCCATTTCAATCAAAGGTATTTCTTAAGATCTATGTTGCATTAATTTATGAGAATAGATTTTTCAAATAAAAAACAGTCATTATTCTGAAGTAATTATGGCCATTGGTAACCAATACTTCTCTATTCAGTGTGAATACGACACTGTTAACTTAACAAATAAATAGAAATAAACTTAAAAAAGAATCTTTTTCGTTTAACAATCAGTTCAAATATTAAGACCATTCTTTCATCCATACTTGAATTAAAACAAGAATATAATCTATTTTGTTAATGAACGTAACAACAAAAGGAAATTAAATTTGCACCTCCGACGTGACAAAGCCAGTGAGAGTGATTACCTCTCTCTCTCTCTCTCTCTCTCTCTCTCTCTCTCTCTCTCTCTCTCTCTCTCTCTCTCTCTCTCTCTCTCTCTCGGGTGTGTGCGTGTGAGAGAATCAAAGATAGAGAGAATGACGTCTTAACACAGATTAAATGACTGGCTTAAAGTGTATCAAATTAATTTCTAAATAAAATTTGGATGAATAATAATTCAGCAAATTTCGATAAAAACTACAGTAGATAAAGTTTTGGATTCCAATCCTTAAATATGTTTGCATCTTGAAATATTCCTTTATAAATCTCCTATTTAAACAGTATACAAACAAGAAGTTAATCTAAATAAGTTCCATGCATTAAAGAAAAAAAGAAATATATAAATGAATAAACGTCAAGACAAGATGTAAGCGTATCTCACCAGCAATCATGAATTGCTTTAATCCTGCTTGCTTGCAAATGCTCATGAATAAATAGTGTGGAATCATGAAAGAGCGGTAACTTCAAACGCTGCACATGAAAGAAGTTTAAGTAAACTTCTTTGTTGATGCAGTCTCTACTCAATTTATTTCTGATGATTTTAGTTTGGCCATTATGAACTGATAGAACTTAAAAAGCAATGATTATCTCAAAGGAATAGCAAATGTAGCAATAATTACTCTTGCCTACATCTCAGGATTTTGGTTAATTTTTCATATTTTGAATTATGGAATGTTTACTGGCAAAGATTATCATAGTAAAATAAACTGGAAAATTAAGATATTTCTTTTAATCCATTCATGATGCCTTGGTAATGTTATACAATATTCAATAGAATTTTCACAGCTTAATATTTACTTCCTTTGATATATCATGAGGCTCAATACTACAGAGTATTCTAGAAGTTTTATTCCAGCTGTGACCAAGTTGTGGAATGATCTTCCTAATTGAGTAGTTGAATTGGTAGAACTTCAAAAGTTCGACCTTGCAGTAAATGTTTTTATGCTGAACAAGCTGACTTAAGCATTTTTATAATTATGTATGAATTATCTGTTGTAATGTTGTTGATGTTTTTTAAAATATTTTATTTAAATTTATCATTACTTCCTATATTGTTTATCTATTTCCTTGTTTCCTTTCCTCACTGGGCTATTTTTCCCTGTTGGAGCCCTTGGGTTTATATCATCTTGCTTTTCCAACTAGTGTTGGAGCTTGGCTAGTAATAATAATAATAATAATAATAATAATAATAATAATAATAATAATAATAATATACCATTCTTTCCTCACTGGACTATTTTTCTCGGTTGGAGCCCTTGGGTTTATAACATATTGCTTTTTCAACTTATGTTGTAGCTTAGCTATGTATAATAATAATAATAATAATAATAATAATAGTACACGAATGGTCAGGTGGGTAAAAAAAGTCCTTCAGAGACTCCCAGAATCCTTTAAGAAAAACAACATCACAAGAACGTAAATGCGTTTGCTCAAGAAGAGGATCTAAACCAGGGAGCAAATCTCGATACCTCAAGCAAAAGGATATCGAACACATTTCGAAAATGTCTAAGATATGATTTCAGGGTTGTTTTTCGGTAAGCTGTTTGCTTCGTCATGTTCACATATCTTCCACATATGATAAAGAGTGTGTGGCTATATATATATATATATATATATATATATATATATATATATATATATATATATGTATATATACACACACACACACACATATATATATATATATATATATATATAAATCATATGTATATACAGTACATATATATATATAAATCATATGTATATACACACATATATATATATATATATATAAATGTATATATATATATATATATATATATATATATATATATATATATATATATATATATATTTCTTTCCTGTTACGGTGAGCGGCATTGCCAAGCGTATGACTACTCGGTCTCTCCCCGTACCTCGGGTTTGGAGGAGAGGGAGGAGTCATACCCCGGTGAGAGGTGGTACCCTGAAAGGTACACTCGGAAACCACAATCTTCACAAATTGCCGAACCAGCGGGTTATAGTTATGAAATGGGCAAGGGGTGGGAAGGGTTGAATCTGCATGTGTGTGTGCTTATCCATCTAAATATTTAGTCGTTCTTTGTGACAGGTCGTGTACACTATTTACTATTAAAGGTCAATGGAAATGTTTGCCTGGTAGTATATAATATACATTTTGACGATAATATGTATACCAATTTGTAACTAGTAAACAGGACTGTAGATTCAATGATGCATCCCTCATTTTTTGACATTCGTGTTCCCGGTATCTCCTGGTTCTTTCAAACTAGAGTAAAAATCTCAAGGCATCACCAATCTGGTTTACTTACAGTATATCCTTACATATTTCTTTTAATCACGTCTTCAAGAGATTAAGCGTGACCTGTCAACTTTTTGTTGAATTTCGAATATCTTGAGATTTCTGTGCACTGAACTGATCGAAAATCATAATCCAAAGTTAGTTCCAAATTTATTCTACAGACTAAATTAAGGGAGATTTATGGTGATAAACCTTCATTTGAAAGAAGATTTTTAGCCCATCTGGTGTTTTTTCAGAATTTATAATTCAATAATTACAAACATAAGACGATCCCGATGATATTAGTAAACTGTAAATAAGACGTTAGGCTCTTCTTACCCTTTTGAGAAACGCCATTTGCAAAAGGCTCGTCATTTTAGTGGTTAGTTTATTTCAATATGTCATGTAAATCTAATTTGTGGAAATCATTCGTGTCACAGGTACGAAGCAAACTTTCAGCTTATAGATTTTAGAATGCCATATTTACTGTTTCACTTATTTCTTTTATATTTCGCCATTAAAACTATTAGTGCAAATACGTATAGATTCAATTTTTTTTTAAGGTAACATTACAACAAAATTTAAATTACAGTTTTACACAAAACAAACGTGTTTGAAGAGTTTTCTATTTATAAATCAATAAGTACGAAATAAAAGTTCGTTGTTTAGCAAAGGTCCAAAACATATTATTGGAAGTACAGCAACCAAACAATGGTGGTGCCTAGTTCGATGTACAACAAATGAAGGAGTGATAATACATGTGTGAGAAGTTTATTATTAAGGGGCAATGAATTCAGAGATGTGCAATATATTCAGACACAAATAAGAAACACATGTAATTGTAAAAATATGAATTTCATCAAAGTTATTATTATTATTATTATTATTATTATTATTATTATTATTATTATTATTATTATTATTATTAGTTACTAAGCTAGTAGGTAGTAGCTTGGCCAGGGCACCAGCCGCCCATTGAGATACTACCGCTAGAGAGTTATGGGGTCCTTTGACTGGTCAGACAGTACTACAGTGGATCCTTCTCTCTGGTTACGGTTCTTTCCCTTTGCCTACACATATAACGAATTGTCTGGCTTATTCTTTACAGATTCTCCTCTGTCCTCATACACTAGACAACACTGAGATTACCAAACAATTCTTCTTCACCCAAGGGGTTAACTACTACACTGTAATTGCTCTGTGGGTACTTTAATCTTGGTAAGGGTAGAAGAGACTCTTTAGCTATGGTAAGCACCTCTTCTAGGAGAAGGACACTCCAAAATCAAACCATTGCTCTCTAGTCTTGGTTAGTGCCATAGCCTCTGTGCCATGGTCTTCCACTGTCTTGGGTTAGAGTTGTCTTGCTTGAGGGTACACTCAGGCACACTATTCTAGTTAATTTCTCTTCCTCTTATTTTGTTTATGTTTTTATAGCTTATATAAGAAATAGTTATTTTAATGTTGTTACTCTTCTTAAAATATTTTATTTTTCTTTGTTTCCTTTTCTCACTGGGCTATTTTCCCTGTTGGGGCTCCTGGCCTTATAGCATCCTGCTTTTCCAACTAGGGTTGTAGCTTAGCAATTGATAATAATAATAATAATAACCCTAGTTGGAAAAGCAGGATGTTATAAGCCCAGGGGATCGAAAAGGGGAAATAGCCCAGTGAGGAAAGGATACAATGAAATAATGAAATATTTTAAGAACAGTAATAACATTACGATAAATACTGCCTTCATAAACTATAAAAACTTTAACAAAACATGAGGAAGAGAAATAGGATAGAATACTGAGTTTATAATGTATACAAGATAACAACTCCGAAATGTTATAGCGGTTATGAAGGTGAAAAATGTATTAGAAGTTATAAACGTATACCTGATAGCTTTGATGTAAAATTGAACGCCACAAACGCACGCACATACAAACACTATAATCCACAAGGAATTATATATAGAGAGATATAAGCTTTATAAAACAGTTAGCATTCAATCTAGCTGCATGTGCAAACCCTTCCCAATTCAACTTTATCTCAAATTCAATCAAGATTATATATATTCCCTTTTGTGGATTATCAATCACATAAATGGTTGTAAATTCATTTGAAAATCTATAATTCAGGAGAGTAGCAAACTGGAGGCAAAAGTGTTACTCACGTTTATATTGATTTTGGTATACACAGACACTGGCATCAACAGTATATGTATTTATAAAAATACGCAGAACACAAGTACATATGCACACATATGTATATGCAATTACACACACACACACACACACACACATATATATATATATATATATATATATATATATATATATATAATATATATTTATATGTATATATATATATATACATATATATATATATATATATATACATTATATGTATGTTTTTGGGAATGTATATATACATATATACACAGTATATATATATATATATATATATATATATATATATATATATATATATATATATATATATATATATATATATATGTGTGTGTGTGTGTGTGTGTGCATGAGTACGTGTCGTATATATGTATATATATATATATATATATATATATATACATATATATATATATATATATATATATACATAGTATATATAATATATATATATATATATATATATATATATATATATATATATGTGTGTGTGTGTGTGTATATAGTACATGTATATATAGTATATATATATATATATATATATATATATATATATATATATTATATACGATAATCTATATATTACATGCATGAATATGGTTTAAGAAATATGTATAGTTTATTTTGGATTTTGTTACCATTCTGTTCCGGGAGCCAAGCGTAAAAGATCGCTTGTCTTACGTTTAAATGGTTATCGCTCATCTATAACACTGTGAAATTGCTTATTAGAGCGTATTATATACGAATAAGCCAAAAGCCATCAAATATTCCAGTTTGGTTATGAGGTACGTTTCAACTTGGGGGTTATAATAATAATAATAATAATAATAATAATAATAATAATAATAATAATAATAATAATGATAATAATAATAATAATAATAATTATTATTATTATTATTATTATTATTATTATTATTATTATTATTATTATTATAAGTGAAGCTACAGCCATGGTTTGAAAAGCAGAATAGAGAAAAGCAGTCCAGTGACGAAATGAAGTAAAAAAGTAAGGAAATAAACTATATATAAGTAATGAATAAAAATAGGAAATATTTTAAGATCAGTAACAACGTTAAAATTGATCAGTCATATATAAACTGTAAAACAAGGTTTACATTAACCTGTTCAACGGGAAAGAATTTACTATAAGTTTGAACTTTTGAATTTCTGATGTTAAAATATTAAGTGTAATCCAAAAGTGATTAAAATTTCTTTATCTCAATAAGGCTTGTGTGAGACCAAATAGAACTATACTCAATTAATTTTAATGAGGCGCATTTGCACCGACTTGCAGCGGTGCCCTTTTAGCTCGGAAAAGTTTCCTGCTATCTGAATGGTTGGAATTATCTTGTCCAACCAATCGGCGATCAGGAAACTTTTCCGAACTAAAAGGGCGCCCCTGCGAATCAGTGTAAATCCGCCTCACTAAAAAGAATTGACTATAGTGGTCCGGATGAATAATATGAAGAGTGGTTAGAGGTGAGAGACGTAAAAGACTTAGGTTACGTCACGGGGGGCGGAGTTTGTTGATGAATTGGGTGGGGGGGGGGGGGGGAGTTGTCACGTGAGGGTGTTGCCCGGATATTGTAATTACTTTAGGTCTTAAGCAAATCAGAGAATTTCACACTCATTGGTTAACTTTTTCCACGTCTTCGTGGTTATTCAAATCCATAAAGTATTTCTTAAAGCTGATTTCTATGATAACATAACTTGTCATTTTCAAATATCTTAAAAGGTTGATGATAGCTTGATTTTCAGTTTTTATCTTGGAATACTTATTTGATAAAAATTTGTTTTATCATCTCACATTCCTTTTTGATAATTTGAATATTGATATATTTTTCTTATTAACCATTCATCTTTTCAAAATTACATCTTTACTTCAATTTATTAATCTACCCGGTTTAATTATACTTATGAATATTACAGGGGCTTGAAATAGAGAAAGTGGAACATATATATAATCTTTCATTATTAGGTTCTAAACGTTTCAATAGAAAAATACATTTTAATTCCTATTTTGAATACCATAGAACATCCGTTTAACATATTAGATAAGATTAAAAATATCAGTAAAAAAGAAAGTTACTCTTTGTAGACAGCTTCGTGATTTTAAATACTCGAAACTTGAAAAAAAGTATAGCATGTAACAATTAAATACTTTGTTTAATTTATCCGTAGATTATAG
>NC_090730.1:19877634-19882634 GCF_036898095.1 Palaemon carinicauda
AAAAAATATCTGGCAGGGATGTATAAAACCATTTTTTCTTCACTATTATGAAGTTGATTTGTATTAAAACAAGCTTCTGTTTTCTTTTCATATAGGAGAAGGTTACATGAAATCAATAGATATGTATCTTGAGTCTCCTGTTCCCCTTTTTTATGCGGCATGATCTAATTGAAATCAGATTTGTTTTTCTGATGTTCTTTTAAAGGTTTAAAGGTTTAAAGGCTTCTCATGAATGGCAGAGGCAAGGGGCAGTTACATTGTCCTATCAAGCAGGAAAATGTCCTAGAGACTGACCATATATACATGTGATCAGCGCCCAAGTCCCCTCTCCACCTAAGCTAGGACCAAGGAGGGCCAGACAATGGCTACTGATGACTCAGCAGGTGGACCTATAGGCTCCCCCCAAACCCCCTATCCTTAGCTCACAAGGATGGTGAGATTACAGCGATCAAAGAAACTAACAAGTTTGAGCGGGACTCGAACCCCAGTTGAAGTGGCTATCCTGGAGGGTATTTAGCCTTGCATGGTGTATCGGCTCCTCCATGTTGACCAGTTTTTCCGACTTTTTACTATAGTCTATGGGTATCATCAATCACTTTATTTATAATTCTGTACATATTGTTTTTGTTATAATTCTTGTTAATATAGTTTTTAAGTATGATGTCTCTTTTTTATTTCTATTAATTCTTATACTGTCTGGAGACATTGAGCGAAATCCGGGACCAGTACGTCCTAGATTTCGTCAATGTCGTCTTCTGTATTGCAATATTCGTGGTCTTCATGCAAATATCCAAGACCTTACAGTTGTATCCAGACAGTATGATATTCTTTTGTGCTCAGAAACTTTGGTTTCTAATATGAGGCACTCATCTGAGCTCCTTATAACTGGTTTTAAGAAGCCAATAATGTTGAAACGTAATGCCATCCCTAGGGCCAGGGGAATAGCGGTGTATATTAGGACCGAGTACCCTGCTTCTCATAAGTCCTGCTATCAATGTGGATGTCATGAGATTCAGGTAATAAAAGTTTGTGGCAGGCATAACAACTTTTATTTGTGTTCGATCTACCAGAATCCAGATATGGATGATTCTATCTTCGATTGTCTTCTTACCATTATGGGTAAGATACAAGAAGATGATAGAAAGGCTTCTTTTGTCTTTGTTGGTGATTTTAATGCTCACCATAGGGAGTGGTTAAGTTCTATCTCTCCTACCGATCGCCATGGCTTAAGAGCTTTAGACTTTGCCTCTGAATCAGGCTGTGAGCAAATCATAAATGAAGCTACTCACAGGTCTGGTAATTGCTTGGACCTCGTATACACTGACTCCCCTGGCGTTATAAATAGTAAGGTTGGTTCTCCAGTCGGGATATCTGATCATGCCTTGATTTCATTAGTAGTGAAGACTGAGCAGCCTGTCCCTGATATATCATATTCTTGTAAAATTTATATGAAATCCCAAGCAGACTGGAATGGGATTTTGCATGATCTTTTGTGCTTGAATTGGTCACAATTATATAATAGTGTAGATCCTGTTGTCCCTTTGAATGAGAATCTAGTTAACATAATCGATAGGCGTATCCCTTCTCGTGTGCTAAGGTACCGAGTGAAAGACAAACCGTGGTTCAATGATGATTGTAGACGTGCTTATTTGGAGAAGCAGGAGGCCTATCACCTTTGGAAGGGTAACAGATCAGATTTGACCTGGAATAACTATACTCAGCTTCGAGCTCAGAGAGTTTATGCCTCAACTGAAAAGGAGTACAATTTAACCATAAAAGAAACCCTTTCTGGTACAACTCAGGAACATAAATGGTGGTCTACCCTTAAATCTGCACTCTTTGGTGTAGATTATGAGGTATGAAGTTGAATCCTAACAAAACTCAAAGTATGATTGTAAGTAGGTCAAGGACGGTGGCTCCTCAACATCCGGATCTCAGTATTGATAATGTTTCTTTAAATTTGTATGACTCTTTCAAAATTTTAGGTGTGATTCTCGACAGCAAATTTATTTTTGAGAAACATTTAAGGTCTGTGTCTTCTTCAATTGCACAAAAAATTGGCCTATTGAGAAAGCCTTTCAAGATTTTCGGTGATCAATCTATTCTGAAGAAGTGTTTTAATTCTTTCATTCTACCTTGTTTTGAGTATTGTTCTCCTGTCTGGTCTTCAGCTGCTGATTCTCATCTTAATTTGTTGGACAGAAACTTACGGTCTATTAAATTTCTTATTCCTGATGTAGATATTAATCTCTGGCACCGTCGTTCAATTAGTTCATTATGCATGTTGCATAAGATTTTTCATAACTCTGACCATCCTTTACATTCAGATCTCCCTGGACAATTCTATCCTGTTCGTAATACTAGGCAGGCAGTTAATTCTAATAGCCAGGCCTTCTCCATCCTGAGGCAATACTACGCAGTACTCTAGAAGTTTTATTCCAGCTGTTACCAAGTTGTGGAATGATCTTCCTAATCGGGTAGTTGAATCAGTAGAACTTCAAAGGTTCAAAGTTGGAGCAAATGTTTTTTTGTTGACCAGGCTGACATGAGTCTTTTTATAGTTCATATATGACATATTTGTTTTTGACGTTGTTAATAGTTTATATATGACATATCTGTTTTGACGTTGTTGCCTTTTTTAGAATGATTTATTGTTAATTTGTTCTCTTCAATTATTTATTTCCTTATTTCCTTTCCTCACTGGGCTATTTTTCCCTATTGGGGCCCCTGGGCTTATAGCATCTTGCTTTTCCAACTAGGGTTGTAGCTTGGATAGTAATAATAATAATAATAATAATAGTTGTTCACCCGGCAGGGACATTACTACATTGGCCACCCCAATCCTAAACCTTAGCAAATTAAGGTTGTAGTGAGTAGAACCTAAGGTCCATTATGCCTTTTTGATATCCAGACCAATACGTTAATCTCTAACGGTATAAGGTCAACTGCCACAGCGTAATCCACTAGGGCATACTGACACATTGATCTTCTTTTTGTCCACTGACATTTTTTCAAAAGACTACTCCACGTGTATAGCTCTCCCTCTGTTTTCCAGATTAAAGAATATGTATTTTAGGCTCGTGTTCAACCCTCTTTAGAACTTTAATTTCGGGTGCATTAAAATTGTGTTCAAAAACCATTATCATAGTCTAAGGTTTTAAAGGACACTCATGAATGGCAGAGGCAAGGGACAGTGAAATTGCCTAAGCAAGAAGGACAATGCTCTAGAGACTGACCATATTATTATTATTATTATTATTATTATTATTATTATTATTATTATTATTAGCTAAGCTGCAATCCTAGTTGGAAAAGCAGGATGCTATAAGCCCAAGAGCTCCATCAGGGAAAAATAGCCCATAAAAGAAAAAAAAAAGTGAGTAAAGGATATTATGAAATAAATAAATTACAAGAGAAGACATAAAAAATCAAAATGAAATGATTTAAGAGCAGCAACAAGAATGAAATAGATCATTTATTTATTAACTATAAATACTTCCAAAAAATAAAAAAGAAGAAAAAGAGAAACAAGATAGTATAGGGTGCCCTAGTGTATATATGATCAGCGCCCAAGCGCCCTCTCCACCTAAACTAAGACCAGGGAGGGCCAGGCAAGGGTTTTGATGACTCAGCAGATAGACCTATAGACTCCCCGAAACCCTCCATTCTTAGCTCGCAAGGATAGTGAGGTTGCAGACGGTAAAGAAATTAACGAGTTTGAGCGAGACTTGAACTGCAGTTTGGCGATCACCAGGCAGGGACGTTTCCAATAGGTGTTTTTCCATTATTATTGCACATTATCTGAGGGATGTGCTGTAAATTATAGGTAATTATGATACTTTAATAATGACCCACGAGAATGGCGTGCGCAGCATATCCAGGTTCCGCTTGTCAGAAGAGAGGATCAGTGAGATTACGTTTACTTGCGAGCGAAGCGAATCGCGGCTGAGCAAAAACCATCTGAGGGATGTCTTGTGAATAATAGGCAAATATGATACTTTATCTTATCATAGCCATATGGATTAGGGCGGTTTGACAAAATATGACTAAAAGAAAAAAGCAGAAAAAAGGCGTGGAACTGTAATAAATTTCAGCTCCCAGTCATAACGCTTCTTGATACCTAAATGCAAACATTTTTGATGGTGGCTGGTGAGGTATTGTATTCTCCTCCATAGACTTTGGTGGCTGGAATAAGGCTCAAGGAAGTATTATTCAACTTGATACTTTGACCTTAATGGCTTTTCTCTTTCTCCCTGTAGAAATTCATCCGCTCTCTGGGGATGGTCTCCGGTCCTTCTTTGTCGGAGCCTTTCTTGATCATCTGCCGCTAACACAAAAGCTGACAGGGCTATTAGATGGATCCCTTACCATAGGCAGCCTTTGAGAAAGGGAAAAAACAAGAAGAGAGGAGAATAAAACAAAGACTTTGAGCACCGTGAAATAAGAATGGTATGCAGATGAAAGTGAAGCGAAGAAATCTGTACTCGATGGTTTTATGGAATAAATGAGAGAAATGATGAGGTCCTTTCAAATGGTCTCCATACTCTTAAAGATTTGCATTATAGATACGGCAAATGCCTGGCAACATTTATTCCAGATTTTTTTTTTTTACCGCTTTAGAAACGGATATATTGACGTAAAGGATATTACGGTCACCAACTCGTATAATATAATGACAAAGTAGGTTAAAATTACGGTCGCCTATATTTTACTGAAATACGACCAAGGACAGCATGTTTTTAAGGAGAATTTCCGATTAACATTACGTCTTTTTTAACAGTGCATTTGTTGCTTACATTGAAGAAAGACGAAATGAAGAAAGAAGAATAGGAGATGAAAGTGCTTCTGGGATAGGGACGCCATCAAAGGCCAAAAATAAGAGCTAATGGCTTTGTTGCATTGTCCCAAATAAGAGCAGAAATTCAGAAACTTAATGCCCTAGCTGGAGGAAACATCGGCCCCACATAGAGAAGTGGGAAAAGATGTAGACAAAGAAGAAG
>NC_090730.1:19887634-19892634 GCF_036898095.1 Palaemon carinicauda
CCATTGTCTGGTCCTCCCAGTAGCTATAGACTTGAGCTTGGTTGCATTCCTCTTTTTATTCTATTCTTCTTTAGGTATTATTGATGGCGTCTATTCATTGAAATGAACATTCACTGCAGTACTATAAATTGCTTCAGTTTGTACACACTCATTTACCTCCGTAACCGTTTCATATTGTTTGGAGTTTTTTGTTTTATTAGTTTTATGAAATACTGGCAAGAGAGGAAATTAACTTCGTTATTTGTCGACATATAATGAAGGAAAGAGACAAGAAGGATGCACATTGCATGCAATTGAATAAAGGTCAATCAATGGCAATTCTATTAATGCATATAAAACATCCATCAAACTTCTAATAATATATGAAGAGTTTTTCTAACAGCTGCAGTTTATTCTAATTTCTAACCAACACTGATAAAAAACCGTAATTTTAATCTCAAATTCTCCGTAAAAATATACTGTTCTCAACCGTATTTCAGTAAAATACATGCGACCCGTAATTTTACGCTATTTTGTTATTATTTTTTTACGGGTTGGTGACTGTAATATCACTCCCTTTACGTCAATATATCCGTTTTTAAAACGTGTGAAGTTGTGCTAGAGTGTGGAAGTGTTGTGTTGAGCTCAGCTATTCATGCCCTAAGTCATGTTTTAGCTTTGTGTTTCTCGCCTAGAATATCATTGAAAAGATATTAGTTAGTCTTATGGAGAAACACAAGTGATAAGAAAACAGTACACCATGTCTGCTTCTAATTATATCTGCTTCAAAGGTAATGAAACGGATGGAAATCGGAAAAAAATGGATAGCATGTGAATGCAAGACTACCATAAGAGATGTTTGCACATAGTGAAAACCATCAGTGAGATTGACTGGAATAACCTAGATTGGTTATGCCCTCACTGCGTACGTGATGCCATATGCCCTCACTGCGTACGTGATGCCAGACAAAACAATTTAGTAATATCAAAATTAAAGGAAGATGTTAACATGAGTAATCTGGCCCTGAACAAACAAGATTGCGAAAATAGACGACTTGGAAAACAAACTTGCGAACCTTGGCGCAGACGCAGCAAATTCTACCCAGATCACCGACCTCACTGAGAAAGTCAACATTCTTGCCATGAATATAGAATCAATTAAAGCAACACTTCAAACATTGATAGACCCAAAACCGGAGAAACCAACATTTGCTGACAAAGTTAAGGAAAAAAAATCTGTTGATAATAATTAAATCAACAAATACAACAACTAAAATTACTGAAAGAAAACGTGAGATTGAACAAGCACTTAAAGACGTTCCTATACTTAACACCAGGTCAACTACGAATGAAAATGTTATTGTAAACTTTGCAAACAATATGATCAGAGAAGAGGCGACAAACAAAATTCACACATTGGTGGTTGACACATAAACAAGAAAAATCGGAAAACTAAAACCCAAAATAATGATATGCAATGTATTCAATGATGAAGATGATGTAGTAAATGGTTTGATTCAAAGAAATCGCTGCCTGGACCATATCCAAAATATAGAAGATAAACAAGTGTAGTCCTGAAGAAAAATGCCTCGGGGGGGGGGGGGGGGGGGGGGGGGGAGGGAGGGGGGACCACTCACCATGTGCTGAAATGTGATCCTGAAGTTCGGAGGGCTATTCATGATAATGGAAACAAAGTTTCGTTACGATGGGGTATCTATAACATACGTGATAGGTACCACGTGATCACCTGCTACCACTGTCAGAGGTACGGACATTTTGAAAAAGATTGCAAGTCTAAGAATGAAGATAAAGTCTGCGGGAAATGTTCAGGGAGACACTCAACCAGAGAGTGTAATTCGGAAGTGTCAAAGTGTATAAACTGCACAATGTTAGACAGACCAAGTGACAATACAGTAAATTCTAGAGACTGCAATGCTATTGACTTGGAACTGAAAGGACTAGCGGAAAATACTGATCATGGTCACTAGGGATATCATAAACTGTGGCTATGTAAATATACAATCTGTAGGTAATAAGATTGTTCAAATCTGAGAATTGATAAACGAGAAATATTTGGATTTACTAGCATTATCTGAAACATGGCTAAATAACTTTGACAAGGCAAAGATCACTGAAATGACGCCCCCCACACATGCCTTCTTTCGCATACCGAGAGAAGGTAGGTCTGGTGGGGGTGTCGAACTCTTTATTAAAAAAAGTTACTCAAATCTCAAAACGTTGAAAAGAATTAGTGTAACAAGCTTTGAATATAAAGAAATAAAATTTACGCCAAAAATAAAAGAATATCCTTTGTAACAATCTATAAACCCTCTAGAACAAACTCTAGCATCTTTTTTGAAGAATTCGGTGCTCTCATTGAGATGATTATCATGGAAAAAAAACGAATAAGTTATCTGTGGAGACTTCAATTTTTGGATGGATGACGCATCAAATCCTGACGCTTTGGCATTTAGTGAATCATATCGACTGTTGAATAATGTCGACTGTACAACTACTTTAACTGGTCTTACGCTAGACTTAATTATAAGTGATGACATGAATGGTATTGTATCTGATATAAAAGTCGAAGAGAAATGTACGATCTCACCAGTACACAAACTTATTACGTTTAGTCTACCTCTACAGAAACATGCATTAGTAAAGAAAATAAACTTTAGACATAAATCAAATTTTTCTCCCACCGTATTTATTGAAGAAGTTACAAAGAAAACAAATAATACTATCAACATTCCCTGTGATCATGATGACCAATGTCTGTTTGGAGCTAAGTGTGCTAACTGTCTTATGACCACTTACAATAAAGTGAGTAAAAGTGAATATGATACCATGTGCCCACCAATGGAAAAGACTATAACTGTAAAAGACCAATCTCCTTGGTTTGATGGAGAGACTTTGGTAAAAAAAGAGGGAAAAAAGACGTAAAGAAAGAAAGTGGAATAGGTTAAAAACTGAAAGTACTTAGGAAGAATACAAAACTGCTGCGTGTCAATACAACTACCAACTAAGAAGGAAAAAAGTTAATACTATAAGAGAAAGATCCTCGAAGCAGCAACAGACATAAATAAGCTATATCGTCTCTTGAATAGTATAATGGGAAATGTAAAAGAAAAGAAGCTACCTGATGGATACAGTGACCAGGAACTAGTAAATAATTTTCTAGTATTCTTTAAAAACAAAATTGAAAACATAACCAGATCATTTGTAAATACTCAACATCAGATTAATGATACACCAGGCACACAGACAAAAATAATACGATTTAACAACATAACACAAGATGACATCACCAGAATTATCAAGAGAGCAAAGAAAACAAACTGCGCGATCGATCCTATGCCAATATCTGAAGTAATTGGAGAGAGAGACTTTTCTAGTCTAGCCAAAATAATAATGAGAATAGCAAATGCAAGCATTGATGAATGTAAGTTTCCTAAATCTGAGAAAATGGCTATAGTCACACCAGTTCTGAAAAATGCACTGGACTACCAGGAATTAAGCTCATATAGACCTATTTTAAATCTATCCTGTCTCAAAAGTGCTTGAATATGTAATTCTTGACCATTTAGTCAGCCACTTAGAAGCTTTGTCTGACAACCAATCTGCTTACAGAAAACTATACTCTACGGGGACAGCCATCTGCTCTGTTGTAAATGATATGCTAGAAATGATGGATGAAAATAAATGTGGTATTTTAATACCGCTCGATCTCAGTGCTGCTTTTGATACAGTTGTGCATGAACTGCTACCAAATGATCTACGGTCCATCGGCGTTCAATATCAAGCTTTCGAATACCTAAAAGACTACTTGGCGTGAAGTTTAAACTATTTGCAGATGACACACAATTTTACTTCTCCATAAATGATATAGATGACACTACTGAAACTCTAAACCGAATCCTTGATAGTGTTAGAGAATGGATGACATTTAAACAACTAAAATTAAATGAGAACAAAACTGAATTCATGGTGGTGGGCAAGAGAAACAGCGTGAGAAACTTAGGTGATATTCAAATGAACATAAATAATGACTCAGTGCCGATATCTAGTAAAGTTCGAGATCCAGGTGTATTTCTTGACTGTAACCTGTCTCTAAATGCCTAAATTAATATGTAATAAAAAGTGCTGGTTATCATTTAAGAAATATTGCGTTTATAAAAAAGTACCTGGACGAAAATTCTGTTAAGAAATTTGTGATAAACTGTTATTACCAGGATTGACTACTGCAACTCTATCGACTACAATTTACCAAAGGCGCAACTTGAGAAATTACAAAACATAATAAACAGAGGAGCAAGACTGATAAAAGGTGTCCCACCTAGAGAAAGGATCATCCCTATACTAATTGATTTACACTGGCTGCCGATTAAGTCGAGAATTGAATTTAAAATATGTACAATAACCCACCAAGTTATCAGAACCGGTCGTCCAAAATACTTAAGAGAATTGCTACATATTGCGCAGCCAACAAATCGTGTCGACACGAGAATAGTTACAGATGGCTTCAAACTGTTGGAACCTAGATTTATGTACACTTTGGGATCCAGAGCCTTTAAATATGCGGCCCCGAGACTATATAATAAGCTCCCATGAAACATTCGAATGATTGAAGACATTAAGGCTTTCAAGAGGAAACTGAAGACTTTCTTATTTTATGAGTCTTTTGACAGTGACGATTTAACAGTAAATGAACAATATGTGACATGAAAAGATAAAATACTGTAAACTCTCTCCTGTAGAGAGTGGGGTTCCCCTGCTGTATGGGACCGGAAATGTCTGGCAATATTCTAGGATTTTTACCGTTTTTTACGGCAAAATTTTAACAGTAAAGTTAATAGCACTACAAATAACTTATGGATTTCATTGCTTCAGCTCTGCTAGTTATACATCACTGAGCAGAGAGATGTTATTAAAAAAATTTCCTGGTCGCTTAAGGCTTCGAAAAATCATCATATTTTTTGGTTGACTCATCACCTAATTCAGTGTAAATAATGAGCTCCAAT
>NC_090730.1:19897634-19902634 GCF_036898095.1 Palaemon carinicauda
ATATATATATATATATATATATATATATATATATACATATATACGTATGTATATATATATATATATATATATATATATATATACATATATATATATTTATATATATATGTATATAATATATATATATATCATATATATATATATATATATATATATAGATATATATATATATATATATATATATATATATATATATATATATATTCATATATATACATATATATATCTAACCCAGCCACTGAAGAGGGGCAAGCCAGCCTCAACTTGGTGCCAGTCCCAAGCCCGGGTAAATGGGGAGGGTTGGCGGCAGGAAAGGCACCCGGCCATGAAAAATTAGCCAAAACAACTATGGACAGTAAATATTATTAGAATGAAATACTGCTCGATGGAGAAAGCTGGCCAGAAACATCGACCCCACATAGAAGTAGGAAAAGATGCAAACAAAGAAGAAGAAGAAGAATATATATATATATATATATATATATATATATATATATATATATATATATATATATATATATATATATATATATATATATACATCAACGCTTTCTTCCGTTCAGTATCATTAGTAATTCAAGAATAAATTTTGGATGGTTTTTACTAAAAAATATCAAAAAGTAAAATCTCTTTATACACCGCAGCTTAGCGAACCTCTGTTACGCTGATGTGAGTAAAGTTAATTTGGGCCTTTGCTGGAGTGCAAATTCGGTAGGAACCAACTTTTTAAATCTTATTTTCTCAAAGGGAGAACACATGACTTTTAAACACGACTCTCTCTCTCTCTCTATATTGTTGGTGCATTGTCAAGTAGTTTTGCAGATATAATGCTTGAAGCATGTTGATGATATATATGTTTGAAAAATAAAAAAGTTTAGTTCTTTTAATGGATATGTTTAATTCATGTTTCGATTTTACATCTCATATTTCATATTATGTTTAAAGTCGACGAATTTGTGAAACTGCTTAGTAATTTCTATAGAAATAAATATTTCCAAAATCAGGATTGGATTATACCGCGTTATTCCCAGCAGAAATTAAATTCTTATTAACATTCCATTTCTTTTCATTCCTTCAGTAACTACTCTTGCCACACATAACCTATTGGAATCGTTTCCGAGTCGCATTCCCTGAATCGGGAGTTCGAGCCCCGTTCACGCCAGATAATTTCAGTAGAGTTGGCACGTAAATGCATTTTCCATGTTATTCTGAAAACTATTTGGAGGACATTCCGTGCGGAGGGACACTATCTTCGATTTTTTAACACAACCAAGCTGTCTATATATATATATATATATATATATATATATATATATATATATATATATATATATGTGTGTGTGTGTGTGTGTGTGTTTGTGTATGTATATATATGCGTATATGTATATATATCTATATATACAGAATAGATATATATATATATATATATATATATATATATATATATATATATATATATATATATATATATATATATACATATATATGTATGTATATATATATGTATATATACATATGTATATATATGTATAATATATATATATATATTTATATATATATATATATATATATATATATATATATATGAATAAGAACCTCTCTTTTACGTAATTAACTCTTTCTAAACTGAATGGAATATTTAGTGTGGAAGAGTATGGAATCGATTTTATTTTCCAAAGACTTCACATCCTCAACCCCGCATGTATGGCATGTATGTAATGATATCTACTTGATTTAGAACCTATAGTCTTTAGGTCTATAGGTCCTAGTCTAGGTGGAGAGAGTGCTCGGGCACTGTCCCTTGTCCCTGGCACTCATAAGTGACCTTTAAATCTTAAGGTAAGAAGGGAGGAGAGCCTTATATGCATTTTTCCCATATTATTTTCTTTTACTATTTATTTTCTTTGCTTGGGGGAGAGGGCTACCCCCCCCCCCCCACCCTGATGTTCCAGTTAGCGCTTAACATTTTAGACAAAAATATGAACAATAGGTAATCTTAGTCTGTGCATAGGCCTATGTAGTGGGCTGTCAGGAGACCTGTTTACTCGGAAAATCCACCTGAAATTCACGAGCTGACGAACACTAAACTAGCAATGACTAGTTTAAAGAAATATATATCAAAAGACTGTCTATAAAGCAAGATTTACAGCTATCTAGATATAACAAAAAAGATTTTCTGGAAATATATATTTATAGCGCTATACCAGAAAAGGATTGAAAAAAATATTCAGTATGGAGAAATAATATTGATATTTTAGTTTTCTGAGCGTTATAAAACGCATGGTCTTAATATTTACAGAAACGTTGAAAAGCTTGTTTAATTTCTAATCGTCCACTGAAGAAACAAAAAGAAAATACTTTCCTTCTTACAACATAACTAAGATTTTTTTTTATTATTTCTATGAATCACATACAAATTCATATCCTTATCTCAAGAAGCTTAATAGATAGATAATTTTTTAGAGGAAGACTTTTCAATTCTATGATTAATATGCATTCAAATTCTGGATAGAGAATTTTAAATCTAAAGCTTAATATTGGCATTGATGAACAAATTACGGTGTTTGACAGAGGCCCTTCCAAACTTCGTTGGCGGAGGAGGGCAGAGCAGGAGGCACTCTATGAGTGCACTCTCCTTAATGGCATGAAGCTCTAGGTGCAGAGCAGGAGGCACCCTCTGAGTGCACCTCTCAACCAATTTCAGGTCATCACAGAGCTCTAGGTGCAGAGCAGGATACACTCTCCGAGTGCACCCATCAATCAATTTTAGGTCCTCACAAAGCTCTTGGTGCAGAGCAGAATGCACTCTCTGAGTGCACTCATCAACCAATTTCAGGTCCTCACAAAGCTCTAGGTGCAGAG
The DNA here is from genome assembly GCF_036898095.1 of Palaemon carinicauda. Taxonomy (NCBI): domain Eukaryota; kingdom Metazoa; phylum Arthropoda; class Malacostraca; order Decapoda; family Palaemonidae; genus Palaemon; species Palaemon carinicauda. Next base: position 19,900,497 of record NC_090730.1, read on the forward strand.
CAGGATGCACTCTCTGAGTGCACCCATCAACCAATTTCAGGTCCTCACAAAGCTCTAGGTGCAGAGCAGGATACACTCTCTGAGTGCACCTCTCAACCAATTTCAGGTCCTCACAAAGCCCTAGGTGCAGAGCATGATGCACTCTCTGAGTGCACCCATCCCCCAATTTCAGGTCCTCACAAAGCTCTAGGTGCAGAGCAGGATATACTCTCTGAGTGCACCCATCAATCAATTTCAGATCCTCACAAAGCTTAGGTGCAGAGCAGAATGCACTCTCTGAGTGCACTCATCAACCAATTTCAGGTCCTCACAAAGCTCTAGGTGCAGAGCAGGATGCACTCTCTGAGTGCACCTCTCAACCAATTTCAGGTCCTCACAAAGCTTAGGTGCAAAGCAGAATGCACTCTCCGAGTGCACCTCTCAACCAATTTCAGGTCCTCACAAAGCCCTAGGTGCAGAGCAGGATACACTATCTGAGTGCACCCATCAATCAATTTCAGGTCCTCACAAAGCTCTAGGTGCAGAGCAGGATACACTCTCTGAGTGCACCCATCAATCAATTTCAGGTCCTCACAAAGCTCTAGGTGCAGAGCAGGATACACTCTCTGAGTGCACCTCTCAACCAATTTCAGGTCCTCACAAAGCTCTAGGTGCAGAGGAGGATACACTCTCTGAGTGCACCTCTCAACCAATTTCAGGTCCTCACAAAGCTCTAGGTGCAGAGCAGGATACACTCTCTGAGTGCACCCATCCCCCAATTTCGGTCCTCACAAAGCTCTAGGTGCAAAGCAGGATACACTCTCTGAGTGCACCTCTCAACCAATTTCAGGTCCTAACAAAACTTAAGTGCAGAGCAGAATGCACTCTCTGAGTGCACTCATCAACCAATTTCAGGTCCTCACAAAGCTCTAGGTGCAGAGCAGGATACACTCTCTGAGTGCACCTCTCAACCAATTTCAGGTCCTCACAAAGCTCTAGGTGCAGAGCAGGATACACTCTCTGAGTGCACCTCTCAACCAATTTTAGGTCCTCACAAAGCTCTAGGTGCAGAGCAGGATACACTCTCTGAGTGCACCCATCCCCCAATTTTGGTCCTCACAAAGCTCTAGGTGCAGAGCAGGATACACTCTCTGAGTGCACTCATCAACCAATTTCAGGTCCTCACAAAACTTAGGTGCAGAGCAGAATGCACTCTCTGAGTGCACTCATCAACCAATTTCAGGTCCTCACAAAGCTCCAGGTGCAGAGCAGGATGCACTCTCTGAGTGCACCCATCCCCCAATTTCAGGTCCTCACAAAGCTTTAGGTGTAGAGCAGGATACACTCTCTGAGTGCACCTCTCAACCAATTTCAGGTCCTCACAAAGCCCTAGGTGCAGAGCATGATGCACTCTCTGAGTGCACCCATCCCCCAATTTCAGGTCCTCACAAAGCTCTAGGTGCAGAGCAGGATACACTCTCTGAGTGCACCCATCAATCAATTTCAGATCCTCACAAAGCTTAGGTGCAGAGCAGAATGCACTCTCTGAGTGCACCTCTCAACCAATTTCAGGTCCTCACAAAGCCCTAGGTGCAGAGCAGGATACACTATCTGAGTGCACCCATCAATCAATTTCAGGTCCTCACAAAGCTTAGGTGCAGAGCAGAATGCACTCTCTGAGTGCACTCATCAACCAATTTCAGGTACTCACAAAGCTCTAGGTGCAGAGCAGGATACACTCTCTGAGTGCACCCATCAATCAATTTTAGGTCCTCACAAAGCTTAGGTGCAGAGCAGAATGCATTCTCTGAGTGCACTCATCGACCAATTTCAGGTCCTCACAAAGCTCTAGGTGCAGAGCAGGATACACTCTCTGAGTGCACCCATCGCCCAATTTCAGGTCCTCACAAAGCTCTAGGTGCAGAGCAGGATACACTCTCTGAGTGCACCTCTCAACCAATTTCAGGTCCACACAAAGCTCTAGGTGCAGAGCAGGATACACTCTCTGAGTGCACCTCTCAACCAATTTTAGGTCCTCACAAAGCTCTAGGTGCAGAGCAGGATGCACTCTCTGAGTGCACTCATCAACCAATTTCAGGTCCTCACAAAGCTCTAGGTGCAGAGCAGGATACACTCTCTGAGTGCATCCATCAACCAAT
>NC_090730.1:19910134-19914758 GCF_036898095.1 Palaemon carinicauda
TAAATATCACCCACGAATGGCATTTAATACCGAATTCTATATTGGGAATATATATCCACTTGGAATTCATTTTATGGTAACAGCTTCTGGCCGGGTGGGGATTCGAACCACCACCTGTACGGCTGGAAACCATGCTGGCAGGGACCCTACCGACTGAGCTATCAAGAGAGACTAAAAGTATGGTAGTATGGTTTCATATAAACGTCGCTTGTTCATTATGAATTCACAACGATATTAACATTTGTAAATTACTGAAGACAGTCGACATTTTACGTCTCTCAACAGTCAGAAACTTCCCTTTATTCAACCAAACGTCATGTTATTTCTCAATAGTCTGAATAAGATTGCCACATCTCAAATTAAACAAGTTAGATCCTTATAAACAAGCATAAGGCATGTTTTTAAAATCGTGCATATAACCACACACAAAGGTTAAATAGGCTTTCGTGAAAAAGATGTAAGTGAACGAATTATCATTAAAGAACCTGATATATTATTGGATGATAAGCATAAAAGTACTATAATTATTATCATTATTATTTCCTAAACTACAGCCCTTGCTGGAAAAGCAGGACGCTACTGTATAAGCCCAAGGGCTCCAACAGGGAAAACAGCTCAGTGAGGAAGGGAGATAAGGAAAAACTAGAAGAGAAGTTTAAGAACAATAATATTAAATAAATCTTACATATATAAACTATAAAAACTTGAGGATAAAAACTTCAAAATAACAAAAGGAAGAGAAACAAGACAGAATAGTGTGCCCGATTGTACCCTCAAGCAAGAGATCTCTAACCTACAAATGGAATTTATAAGAAAAAAAAAATACATGTTAGTCTGAAAACATGCTTGTCTTATATACTTTTTTTTCTATACCCACAAGCTTACTTAATATATCAAGAATGATAAATGACAGATAATAAAGTACTTTCAGTGTCCTATTGCAAAATAAACACACGTCTATTCCTAAAACATAATAGAAGCTTTAGATCTTCCTCTTAAGAATTCAGGTGAGGTAAAACGCACGTTCGAACAGACTTATAAAAGTTTACGATAGTTTTTCAATAATGCTATGTCACTCGTATCCCGTGTGACTGAAAAAGAAAATCTTGCAAATAATCACATCAGGTGACTTGTTTTGAAGTATCTGAGTACAGAGAGAGAGAGAGAGAGAGAGAGAGAGAGAGAGAGAGAGAGAGAGAGAGAGAGAGAGAGAGACTAATTATTGATTGAAGTATATTTGAAAATAGGTTTATTCATATTAATATATATATATATATATATATATATATATATATATATATATATATATATATATATATATATATACATATATATATATATATATATATATATATATGTACATATATATATATATATATATATATATATATATATATATATATATATATATATGTACATATATATATATATATATATATATATATATATATATATATATATATATATATATAATACATATACATATATATGGCCGCAGATGGAGATTTAAAAATTAAAATTTTAGCCTGCTAGTTGAACACGTTTCCTTTATACTTTTTTTTATTTTAATAAAAAATTTTATTTCAGTTTGGAATCATATGGTTTATATTTAGAAGACCTTTATTATTAGAATATAGGCTTTTTTGTAACCAAAATTCCCTTGATTAATCTGCAGATAAGTATTTCAGAGAAGCAAATGACTCATTTCTATTCACAATGAATAAAATTACTAAAATAACATCTCTATCTCCTCCTACGCCTATTGACGCAAAGGGCCTCAATTAGATTTTACCAGCCGTCTCTATGTTAGCTTTTAAATTAATACTTCCCCATTCGTCACCTCCTACTTCACGCTTCATAGTCCTCAGCCATAAAGGCGTAGGTCTTCCAACTCTTCTAGTGCTTTGTGGAGCCCAGTTAAACATTTGGTGAAATAATCTCTCTTGGGGAGTACGATGGTTATGTCCAAACCATCTCATCCACACATGGCACTTGAGTAATCTCTCTTATAGTTTCATATCTAATCTTGTCCTGCCATTCAACTCCCAATATCATTCTGAGGGCTTTGTCCTCAAATCTACATAATCTCCTGGTCTGTTCTATGCCTTACAAAATCTATAAGGACAATAAACATATAGGTGACAACGCATTCCGTTAGAGTATTCCACTTTTCACTGGAAATTATTTGACAGGACTCCACTAACATTAAATTTGCACTTGCTATGCTCATGAACAGACTTAATCAAATTTACATATTCAAGGGGAACTCCATAATATCGCAGGACTCTTCACAAAATTGGCCTGTGCACACTATCAAAGTCTTTTTCATAGTCCACAAATACCATCAAAGGGGATTTCTATATTCTACACATTACTGTACATCTCTTAAAAAGGGTATTTGGTCAGTACAACTTTTACCTTTTTGAAATCCTGCTTGTTCATCTCTCAGCTCTTCATCAATCTTTCTCTCCAGTATCTTTAGAATGTGCATACTATATATTTTCATGACAACTGATGTAAATGTGATGCCTCTAATTATTGCAATCAGTCAGGTCTCCTTTTTTAGCCATTTTCACCAGCACTTCTAGCTCCCGTTCATCATGTTTGCCTCTTCACGCCACATTTTACAAAATAATCTTGTAAGTATTCTTGGAATCACTTCGTTTATGGCTAATACTATCTCAGCTGTTATTCCATCGTATCCAGGGGCTTTCCATCTCCTGAGATTTTTAATGATAGATTCGACTTCAAACACACTGAATTCACTCGTGGGCACATCAAGATCATCCTCAGCCAATCAAATTATTCCCTTCACATCTTCTATTCATGACCTCACTAAAGTGTTCCATCCAACGTTGCCTTTCTTACTCTTTTGTTGTTAAAACAGACCCCTCTCTCTTTTTGATGGGTATATGCTTCTTCTTTGTCCCAGTAGAGATAGAGTTGATAGTTTTTTGAACGATTATTACACTATAGTCCCTCCCTGAATTTATAGCCTTATCAGCCTCATTTGCTTTCCAGTCTAAATATTCTTTCCAGTCATTTGTGGGTTTTCTTTTGGCCTTGCTATGTATACTGGCATACTTAGCATCTTCTACCTTTCAATTTTCATTACTTCCTCTAAAACTTCCAACAATCAATTTCTGTCTTTGCCTCCTTTTTATAGTATCCTAAGTATCATCTGATATCCACGGTTTCCTCCTTGCAACTGCATGTCGCAAGACTTCGCTACCATATAAGTTCTTAATTTTACACCATTCTTCTCTTAGTCTCTTAAAGTCTCTAAGACTGCAAATACATTCCTACATTAAGTGCAAAGGTTTCTCTGTGCTCATCTTCTATAAGCTTAGTTGTATCAAACATAAGTATTCTATCTACATTTCTGTTGGATGCTTTCAGTTTTAATTTTATTGTAGCAATGAGGAGCTGGTGATCACTAACAATATCTATCCCTCTATAGTTTTTTACATTTCCCAGAGTCCTCTTTCTCTCTTTATTAGTGGCGATGTGATCTCTTGATGTTTGTAATTGCCACATGGTGAAGTCCAAGTATATTTGTGGATGTCCTTGTGCTGGAAAATAGTACCTCAAATAACAACATTGTTTGTTGAACAAAAATATAAAATGTGTTCCATTTTCATTTGCAACTTCGCCAAGACCCTCGACATTCATCACATTCGCTATCCCTTGATTATTCCTTCCAACTTTAGTATTGAAGTCACTAATCAATTTTCATATCTCTCTCTGGGATCTCATCTATTACACTGTGCAGTTCACCATAGTATTCATCTTTCCTTTCTTCAAGGGAATCATTTGTTACTTACTTTTACTTTTAGAGGTTTATTTCTCGCATTGTTGGGGCATAGCAAACTATAATACTCACATTGCACTGTTTTGATTTAAACTTTCCAAGTAACAATCAACTATTTACAGCTCCCCATTTTTCTATTTACCCCAATGCATTAACAATCTTAAAGATGGGTGTATAATTATTGTTTATTTTCATTAGACTTTCTCGTGTAATCATACTTTTTATTCCTTGGATTTAATGTATTCAATTTTTATATTCTGATTTTTCGTACCTTACATGTGGGTCAACATAAATTCTTTAATAATTCAGTGTTCATTGACCTTAGACGGAGTACCCGTCTTCTGAACATTCGTCTCCTTCAAGTCGGTAATGAAAAGTTAATGTTCGTCTTGTTTGCCAGAAAAGGACCTTACTCCTTCTGAAGATATACATTTACCTTTGAAGCTCTGAATTCCTTTTCTTAGGACTTACTATTTGAGTAACATAGTGCTCTACCTTCCCATCTCGGGAGTACATTATCTCAAATATGTTTGTATTAAAGTTGCTGGTAAACAGAGTCTTTTGATCATATCTCAATACAGATATGCTTAATACAAAATGCTTTGGTGGAACGATCTTATTACGGTTCACTCTTCATATGGACCGAAAATATCAAATGTTCACCATTACTCTGAAGTACTTAAACATAGATTGCATTAGATTGAAGTGGATTGAATTATCAATAGAGTGGTCGCCGACGTTGACTTGGGCAATATCCCTTATACTTGATAAAAATCTAATTCCCTTGCAATCATATTTAAGGAATACGCTGAA
>NC_090730.1:19915258-19945258 GCF_036898095.1 Palaemon carinicauda
GTACGGTTTATAAAAGAATATAATTGGCAATTGAATGCTTTAACTTTCAAGTAGATAACTGAATTGATATTGATAAAAACAAACCTAAAAATGCTTGCAGCATTTCAATAGCAACTTAAAAAGAACTAAAACAAGAAATTCAACCTACATTATAAATGCAAGGCACTGAACCAAATAACGTGAGATTTTTTTTTTAGCCAAAAGAAAAGCCCTTTTGGTTGTCAAGAGGAAGGCATCCTAAAAGGCCATTAGAAAAGAAAGTTTTAAGGGCATTAAGAATAGTAAGGCATTTCCATCCTTCTGGCGGGCATTTGCTTCCCTTTGTGAAATCCAAATGAAGATTTTACTCGTTCTTTAACGCTGTTGATGTTTAGACTTTTTTTTTTCTTTCACCCATTTTTTTTTCTTCTTCTTTTTCTACATTCTCTCATACATTATTAAACGGAAGAACATTTTTTGTCATTTTTTTTCTTCCAGTATCCTGTGTTTTCCCGTCTTTGTTCTAATACTAATGTACGCGACCAGTCAAAGTCAAAATGACGAATAAATATGTATATAGATAAGCACGCACACACACCAGGGTATGACTATACCCTCCCCATCCTCACCCGATGGACAGGGAGAGACCGAATAGTCACACGTCTGGCAATGCCGTTGAGCATAACCGGAATATATATATATATATATATATATATATATATATATATATATATATATATATATGTGTGTGTGTATATATAATATATATGTATATATATGTATGTATGTATATATATATATGTATATATATATATATATATATATATATATATATATATATATATATCCAAACACTTGCTCTTTATTATAGAGAAGAGATTTGAAATTATTATTCTGTTCTTTTATTCATTCTTTTGACTCCTCTGTTTGCATCCGTTATAGAAATATGTAAGTTAAAAGGCAGTGATGAGATTGTCTCATCCTCATCCTATTTGATAGAATATTCAGTCAGTTTTTCAAGTAGTGGGATTTTGAGTGTTCCAACTCCATTGTTCGGGGGAGCTTCAACTGCGCTTTCTTTGTTCCTTTGTGAGTATTATTCCTTTTGTTTTCAGTTTCCTTTTAAACAGCAAAAGAAAATGGCCGCTTATAATCCTTCCATTCTACCTCACTCACATACACATCACACATCACACGTCTTAAAGTTGGGTATTAAAATCCACAATTATATGCGTTTTATATGTAAAAATAGCAGGAGCTTTCGCACTTTTTTCAAAGTGACCCTTCAGCTTGAGAATAAAAAAAAAAGTTTTAAAATGTTTGAACTAAAAAAAAAGAATGACAATTACAGGATAAAGGTAATTAAACCAAAGTAGTTATTGAAGCTAAAACCTCAGATTAAAAAGAAGTGGCAATTTTCTAAGAAGGGAACAGTCTTCATGTTAAAATAGCTAGTCGCCGGGTAACGGCATATTTTGTCTTCTATTACGGTTTCTCTCCGAACGTCCCGGTGGCGGTCCATTTTCCAAAAGATTGATCTTGGTATCCTGCAACTGTGGCACTCCACTGTTGTTGGCATTATGGCTACTTGTCGACGTCCCTTCATGTCTTTAATTGTTTATTCACTCCAGTTTCCTCATGGGATTCAGACTCCTCTGTTACTTGCACAATTACTTGTTACTGTTGAATTAAGGCTAAGTAGATGCTACAAAGAACTACTTCTCGACTGCCTCACAGGTCTACCTGTTTATTCTCTCAAGTTTTCTCAATGGGTTCAAGGCTCTTCTCTTATATGTTGATGGCTGAATTAAGGTATCAGGTTATATATCACAAAGAGCTACTCGTCGACGGCCTCACGGGTCTTTACCTGTTTATTCACTCGACTTTCCTCATGGGAATCCGACTCCTCTGTTACCTGCGCGATTAGTTGTTGCAGTGGGAAGGCAGAAGTATTGGCAGCTCTAAATGTTCCAAAAGTATTTCTAAAATTCACATTACTAATAAGGTCGTTTTCTTGTCGTCTTCTTATTGTAGTATTACCTGGCACATAGCCTTCCATAATCGACATAGCCGAGTTCAATATTCTGGTTTCAATTCTCTATTTTTACTCCCTCCTTGTTAGAAAGATCGTGAGAAATAGTTTCTATCTGATGAGAGAGATAGATATTTTACCAATTTTAGTGTATCAATGATAATAAATTTGATTAAATTAGTTGAATAATCACAGCTTAAATTCATTAATGTAAGAATACAATCTTCCATAAACAAGGCATCGGTTAAGAAAATAAAATACACAATTAAATATATTTTCTACATAAAGCCTAAGACAATTTTCAAATGTGAATGCTTCAAGCCCATAAAAATATTCAAAAGCTTAATGTTTACTTTGATTTTCCTCTACAAAGTCAGAGCTTACTACATATAGAGTAAAATGATACACGCAATACATCGGAGCATAATATTGTAAACGGATATAAATCCTTTTGAAGTTTTCCCAAGGCTCACAAAAAAAAAAAGAAAAAAAAATGTTGGAAGAAGAATCTCCTTAGTTGGAGATCAAAAGACGTACAACATTATAAAATCATAAAAAAGATACAGACCTGAAATTCGAAGGTAATATCTGACTAAATAGAACCTTCAAGGCGCTTTCCTCTTGGGACACGTGAATCTGAGAGAAAAGTTAAGTTTCACATTTTGCTCATACAAAAAAATTGTTACATCAGAATTGCAAAAGTAATATCATCAAAACTTCAAAAGTTCAAAATTGCAGCAAATGTTTTTATGTTGAACGGGCTAACATAAGTCTTTTTATAGTTTATATATGAAATATCTGTTTTGATGTTGTTACTGTTTATATGATATGTTATTTCAATTGTTCATTATTTTTCATGTCATTTATTTATTTCCTTATTTTCTTTCCTCTCTAGGCTCTTTTTCGCTGTTGGAGCCCTTGGGCTTATAGCATCTTGCATTCCCAACTAGGGTTGTAGCTTAGCTGATAAGGATAATAATAATAATAATAATAATAATAATAATAATAATGATAATAATATTATTATTATTATTATTATTATTATTATTATTATTATTATTATTATTATTATTATTATTATTATTATGATGATGATGATAATGATGATGATTACTAGCCAAGCTATAACTCTAGTTGAAAAATCAAGATGCTATAAGACCAAGGGCTCCAACAGGGAAAAATAGCCCAGTGAGGAAAGGAAACAAGGAAATAAATAAACGATATAAGAAGTAATGAAAAATTAAAATAAAATATTTTTTAAAAATTAGCAACATTAAAACAGATAATTCATATATAACTATAAAAAGACTTATGTCAGCCTGTTCAACTTAAAAACCTTTATTGCAACTTTTAACATTTGAAGTTCTACTGATTCAACTACCTAATTAGGAAGATCATTCCACAACTTGGTCACAGTTGGAATGAAACTTCTAGAATACTGTGTAGTATTGAGCCTCATGATGGAGAAAGCCTGGCTATTAGAATTAACTGCCTGCCTAGTATTACGAACAGGATGGAACTGTCCGGGAAGATCTGAATGTAAAGGATGGTCAGAATTATGAAAAATCTTATGGAACATGCATAATAGAACTAGTTGAACGACGGTGCCAAAGATTAATATCTAGATCAGTAATAAGAAATTTAATAGACCGCAAGTTCCTGTCCAACAAATTAAGATGAGATTCATCCGCTGAAGACCAAACAGGAGAATAATATTCGAAACAAGGTAGAATGAAAGATTTAAAGCACTTTTTCTGAATAGATTGATCACTGAAAATCTTAAAAGACCTTTTCAATAAGCCAATTTTTAGTGCAATTGAAGAAGACACAGACCTAATGTGTTTCTCAAAAGTAAATTCGCTGTCGAGAATCACACCTAAAATTTTATGAATCATACAAAGTTAAAGAAACATTATCAATGCTGAGATCCGGATGTTGAGGAACCACCGTCCTTGACCTACTTACAATCATACTTTGAGTTTTGTTAGGATTCAACTTCACACCCCATAATTTGCACCATTCACGAGGGTTAGCTAGATCTCTGTAATAATAATAATAATAATAATAATAATAATAATAATAATAATAATAATAACATTCAAGGTACCTTGCTCTCGGGACATGAAAATCTGAGCGGATAATTATGATTCACATTAGAACAGCAAAAAAAAAAAAAAAAAAAAAAAACTTATGAAAATCAGTATAGCAATGCTACAGCGTAGCAGTTGGAATGAGGAAATGCTTTAAGCCTTCTATAACCTTGAGAGTCTTTCTTCTAGGTTGAGCAAATTTTTCTCCTTTTAAAAATCACGTTTTGTGGATCAATAACGGCTTTTTAGACTTATTCCCTCTGCTAGTGTAGGATACAGAGAGGCTATAAAGAATCATGGTCAGAACAAGGCTATATTTATGTATAGATATAGTTGGATCTTCGCTGATCATTCCAAAAAAAAAAAAAAAAAAATATTGGATGGACAGTACGTAGATTGGCCAAGGCACCAGCCACCCGTTGAGATACTACCGCTAGAGAGTCATTGGGTCATTTGATTGGCCAGACAGTACCATATTGGATCACTGTCTCTGGTTACGGCTCATTTCACTTTTCCCGATACATACATAGAATAGTGTGGCCTATTCTTTGCACATTCTCCTCTTTCCTCATGCACTTGACAACACTGAAATTAGCAAACAATTCATCTTCTCCAAAGAGGTTTCTATTTTCCCTTTCATTTCCATTCAGCAATAACTTCCTATATCCAAATTGTGTCCTAATCTATTAAGTATTGTAAATGATAAAGAATATAGAAGAAGCTGGCTAGACTTGATGCACTCTTAATTTCAACTTATCAGTTAATTTCGAAAATATGAAAATTCTTTTTTCTTAATTAGATGTCGTTTGACAGTCTGATTAACTTATGATCATAAGTATGCTAATCTCTCTCTCTCTCTCTCTCTCTCTCTCTCTCTCTCTCTCTCTCTCTCTCATTTTCATTACGATATTTCAATTAAATCTAAGCTGCTCATATAGTCCAATCAACCTTAAGTTTCGTATTTCACATCGAAGTAACTTTTATAAGTAAAGTAACTTGCTTGCTTAAGTGAGCATTTTTTATATTTAAAGTAATTTTACATAAGTCAAGTAGCTTACTCATCCACATGAGCATTCTTCTACATTAAAAGTAACTTTCTTTAACTTATGTCATGTAAGTAATATACTCAAGAGACTTCAACGTGCTACGAATGTACTTCTTTTTATCTGTGCTGCTGTAGGTAAGACAATTATTATTATTATTATTATTATTATTATTATTATTATTATTATTATTATTATTATTACTTGCTAAGCTACAACCCTAGTTGGAAAAGCAGGATGATGTAATCCGAGGATCCCCAACAGGGAAAATAGCCCAGTGAGGAAAGGAAATAAGGAAAAATGAAATATATTAAGAACAGTAGCAACAATAAAATAAATATTTCAAATATAAACTATAAAAAACTTAAAAAAAAAAAAACAAGAAAAAGAGAAATTAGATAGAATAGTGTGCCCGAATGTACCTTCAAGCAAGAGAACTCTAATTCTAATTGTTGACGTCAGCCATTTTGACTTCAATCTCAAAAAAAAAAAAAAAAAAAAATGAAAAAATAAAGCATTGAGCTAGGTGTTGTGGCAATAATTATTTTTGAGTAGGGATGAAAATGGGAAGGAAACGAGGTAGTATATAATCTCTATTCTTGACACATTCCTATATCGCCGATGATATTTTTCATTTTCAGAAAAGATAATAGTTTTGAGTGAATGATACTTGGACAATTAAGGGTATTGAATGATTGACCTTTTGGATACTCCTTTTTATTGAAATTAATGATAATTTCGAAATAACATTAAATTTCAATCAATTTATACTGCGCCAGAGACAACAGATGGGTAACATTTTTAATTGGGTTAAATTCTAATCCTTATTGTCGAATGCAATTAAAAGACTTTCGCAATGAATTCTGACTCGTTTTGTCACGCAAATTCAATTAACTTAATACAATGCAAAGATGAATGTTTTTATTTCTATTTTTGCTTTTCTATTATTATTATTTTTTTTTTTTTGCATCAACAAGGTAATACCATTTTATCTAATCAGAGTTTGCACGTCTTTTTTTTTTTTTTTTTTTTTTTTTTTTTTTTTTTTTAAATTATGCTAAAGAATTGTCAATCAATCATTTAAAATAGCTGGTATTAGGTTAGGGCTAAAAACTTGTTTTCATTCTAATCTTTCCATCCCTCTTTTAGAAGAGAGATAGATTAGTATTTTAGGGTTGTTTTGCGTGTTGATTAAACTGCAATATTGATCCTAGCTTAGACCGAATAGCTATAAAATAGCTAAGTAACCACGAACCGAAAATATAGTAATTTGAGATAATAATAATAATAATAATAATAATAATAATAATAATAATAATAATAATAATAATAATAATAATAATGATAATAATAATAATAATAATAATAATAATAATAATAATAATAATAATAATTTTGATAATAAAATTAATGGAAAGTGAAAAAATCATCGAAACTACTTTTTTTAAGAATCAAATTAAAATTATTATGGTGATAGGGGAAGATTATATACCACGGTTCCCGTAATAGGAATACTAATAATATTGCCTTTCTATGGAAAAGTTATGTAAATGTTCCTATCTAGTTTTCCCAAAACTCAATTTTGTTGAGCACTGCGTAATCAAAAGTCCTCAGTTTGTGAAGTTCTTGAGAACCAATCATTAGTAATTATGGCAGGATTTCAATTCTATTCCAGAATTTGAAATAGTTTTCTTATGTGATGCCTATATACTAAGTTTGTTTATTGCTTTTTGTTGTTGTTTGTCTATGAATACAATAACGATAAAGAGAATTATGACGAAGAGGATAATGCAATAAAATTCCTCCGTCTATGAGTACCAATTCCTTTGATGATATTTCGAGTTGCTTCTAAACTGATAAATAAAGATATATATACATATATATATATATATATATATATATATATATATATATATATATATATATATAAATATATTTATCTATCTATCTATATATATATATATATATATTATATATATATATATATATATATATATATATATATATATTTCTTTTGCAGAAATTTGTAGCGTAATCAGGTGTGATTCTATGTAGAACAAAAAGGATTTAAAACAGCCTTCTGTACTCTTGAGATTAGCTGAGGAATTATGCAGGATCTATGAGGAATCATGTGATGTTGATGACATCCTTTTAAACCTGGAGATATTATTTTGATTTTGTTCCCATAAAAAGAGCATGACAACAGAAGGCTCCAATGAGAGAGAGAGAGAGAGAGAGAGAGAGAGAGAGAGAGAGAGAGAGAGAGAGAGAGAGAGAGAGAGAGAGAGAGAGATTATATTATTTGGACATTGATTTCAACTCTCAAAAGTGGGACTTATGTCAATCAACAACAGAATTTTCTATATAGACTAAGAACAACATATTGTAACTCATTTCATAAAAAAGAGCATAAGTAGCCTATTAAAAAGCTCAACGTAGTCATTATCATCATCATCATAATCATCATCACTATCATCGGTAAAAACATCGTTATTCATAAGGGTATTTGAATATCATATGATAACTTGAAAATCATTATGTATGAAAATACTATATAATATGCGTATCTCCATTGATGAATTGAGTTCCACGTGCTCATTAGGATAATTAAATATAATACTTTTACTCAAGACTTATTCTAACTAAGCTCATTACGTTTAAAAGGGGAAAAATTTCTGTTTCACTGGAATTCTTAATTACATTAACACATAATTTGAATATATCATTCTGAAAACGATAAAACATTCTCTGTGTTTTGTGTGACCAAGCAAAAAGAATATCCTACGTTGTTTCATGCTCATTCTCATATGTACATATCTCTATTGTTTATATATGCATATCATGTATGTGTATATATGTGTATATATGTGTATATATGTATATATATATGTGTATATATGTATATATATGTATATATATATATATATATATATATATATATATATATAGGAGCGTGTGAGAATATGTATATATACATATATATGTTTGTGTGTGTTTATATATATGCATACTTTATATGTACAGAGTATATATATGTATATATATTCATATATATACTATATATATAATAGGTATATATACATATAGTTATACATATATATATATATATATATATATATATATATATATATATATATATACTGTGTATATATATACAAACACCTACACACACGCGCACACAAACACACATACACACACACACACACACACACATATATATATATATATATATATATATATATATATATATATATATATAAATATGTATATATGTACACAAACACACACAGACATATATATATATATATATATATATATATATATATATATATATATACTTACATATACACATATGCCTACACACATGTAGGCCTATATATATATATATATATATATATATATATATATATATATATATATATATATATATATATTAGTCAAGTATTCTTCAAAATATGTCTTCTTCTCAGCATATTCCAAGCATGTGTTGAATTAGACAGAGTTACAGGAAAAAGTAGTTTTAAAGGTTAAAAGGCCGGTCAGGAATGGCAAAGCCAAGAGACAGTGACAATACCCTAGCAGGAGAATGCCTAAGAGACTGACCATATATGCATATGATCAGCACCCAATCCCTTCGCCACCCAAGCTATGACCAGGGAGTGCCAGGTAATGCTTGTTGACAACTCGGCAGGTAGACCTTTAGGCTCCCCAAACACCCCATCCTTAGCTCACAAGGATGGTGGAGATGCAGACACTATAAGAAACTATCAAGCTTGAGCAGGGTTCGAACCCCAGTCCAGCATATCCCCATGCTGAGACGTTTCCAATAGGCTACCACAACCCTAAACTGTTGATGTTTGAAGATAGTTTGAGTTTTCATCTAACAATTATTAAACATTTTTTATTTGTAAAACGAACATTCAGAGCATATTTCTAACATTGATTTCTCCCCGGACATGAAACTTCCTGAATGTTCCAATGATATATCACTCATGATTATAGTTTTCTCCTGCAATATATCTAAATAAAAGATGATCCTTATTGCAAATTACAGGATAAAAAGAAAGATATATTTTAGCTTTAAATGTTAAACAGCGAAACTATTGTGTAAGTCTTTATAGTAATAAATCCTTTTATGCTTATTCTTTTTTCAAAAAAAAAAAAAAAATGCAGGATTTTATTTATCAATTTATAATGCAGTGTGTATCAATCATGAATTTCAATGCTTTCACGATATCTTTTGTTCTTAGTTAAATGTCATGTTTTATATAAGTATAACTATAACTAAACCTTTTAATCATGATTGCAACTTTTGTAAAATCCTAGTATCACATTTCAGTTTTTTAATCACAATGTAGAAAAACATGATTCTATATATATATATATATATATATATATATATATATATATATATATATATATATATATATATATGGCAGAGGCAAGGGACAGTGACATTGCCTTATCGAGGAGGACAATGCCCTAGAAACTGACCATATATACATATGATCAGCGCCAAAGCCCACTCTCCACCTAAGCTAAGACCAGGGAGGGCCAGGCAATGGCTGCTGATGACTCAGCAGATAAACCTATAGGCTCCTTCAAACCCCTCATCCGTAGCTCACAAGGATAGTGAGGTTGCAGCGACCAAAGAAACTAACGAGTTTGAGCACGACTCGAACGCCAGTTCACCAGTCAGGGAAGTTATCACATCGGCCATCACAGCCCATACCGTTGGAAGAAATATTATAAGGTTATTAAAGTGTATACCCTCGTATTCAAGGTATATAGACCTTACAGGGAAAGAAATAGTTTGAAGTTATTAAAGTGTATGCCCACGTATCATTATTGTAAAGATTATGCGCAATTATAACTGTAAAGAGATACGTCAAATTGTTTAGCGACAGTATGCTACATAACAAGATGTCGGAAATCGTTGTAGAGTGACACTACCTTTCCTTTTTGTAGTATCTCCCAGAGGTGATTTTGTAGACTCCTTTTTATATTTCATATTAAAATTCTGTCGCTATGCAAAATATAACCGCATATATGAGATAGTTATCTAACATATATATTACATAAGAAATACCAAACTAGAATTTAATCTTATTAAAAAAAAAGTCCCCTCAATTACTAAGGCTTTCCTCGCCCAAAGTTCTACAGGAAATTCCCTGAGGAGAAAAATACATACTTGGAATCCCTTTAAGATTCTTGAGGAGAGAGAGAGAGAGAGAGAGAGAGAGAGAGAGAGAGAGAGAGAGAGAGAGAGAGAGAGAGAGACGAGACGTGAGGTTGAGTTTCCGGAAAAAAAAAATACTTATTGTTTGGGAAGTCGAGAGAATGTTTTATTTTTCAATTTAAGTCTAAGAGCCATTTCTAACCTTATTTAGTGATTTTAAAATGGAATTATAAAATATTACCATAAAATATTAATATTCTAATAATAGAACCATAAACCCTGCATCCCGAATTAGGTTAATACAATAAGCTTGGTTGTAATTCGAGTAACATTACAAAAATATAAAAATTTCTTACGAGACAAATATCACGTTTTATAGCATACATTTTTCATTTGTACTTATCATTGAATTCCCGCTATAATTATTTAAAAAAAAGGGCAGATTACAGTAGCATCGAAAGAAACGGCAGTATTTTGAATAATAAAAGAATTATACTTTTTTTTTCCTTTTCTGTATGATAAGAAATTCTTTTGAGATTCTTTGAACCATAGCTATGTAGGGTAATATTTTCATTGTTTTATTCTAGCCTAATTTGAATATTGTTTGTTGGGTCTTGCATACCAATGAAGCTCTGAATCAGGGCCGCATTATCCCATAAGGATTTTTAGCCTGAAGCATTGCGACCCAGCAGGACCAGGGGCCTATGTCACTTTTTTATATGTGAAAACTAGGGGTGGGGGTGGGGGGGGGGGAGCTCGAAGCTCAAAGCTCGAAGCTTCGGGACACTGACAGGGTTTAATACTACACTGCTTGGAAAAAAAGATATTGAAAATAGGAAAAGTGTCCTTCAACAAATGTGGGTTGAAAGAGAAAAACAAATGAAAATAGGAAACACAAAACTAAATGACACAAGAAACGCCGATGCAAAGGCGAGGCCTCGACCTCGACCTGAACCTAAACCTGAACCTGAACCTGAACCTGAATCTGCCTCAGGTTTATTCCCGAATGCAGTAACCTTGCCTGTCATTAAATCTCCCATCTCATACCCTGGTTATGAAACAGAGAGGCAGTGATCGAAGAATACTAGTAAACCTCTTACCTTAATGGGCTATTTTCTCTGATGGAGCCCCTGGGCTTATATCTATCTGCATTTCCAACTAGGGTTGTAGCTTAGCAAGTAATAATAATAATAATAATAATAATAATAATAACAAACCTCTTTTCTCAATGGGCTATTTTCTCTGATGGAGCCCCTGGGCTTATACCTATCTGCTTTTCCAACTAGGGTTGTAGCTTAGCAAGTAATAATAATAATAATAATAATAATAATAATAATAATAACTTCTTTCCTCTCTCGGCTATTTTCTCTGTTGGAGCACCTGGACTTATAGCTACCTGCTTTTCCAACTAGGGTTGTAGCTTAGCAATTAATAAAAATAATAATAATAATAATAATAATAATAATAATAATAATAATAATAACTCTTTCCTCACTGGGCTAGTTTCTCTGTTGGAGCCCCTGGACTTATACCTACCTGCTTTTACAACTATGGTTATAATAATAATAATAATAATAATAATAATAATAATAATAATAATAATAATAATAATAATAATAATAAACTGTTTTCATGATCTACTCTATGATGTTTTGATAAACCCTTGAAACTTTCCCTCTTAACTTTCTGGTCAACAGAGAGATCTTTACCATTGACCCTTTTCTTCAGTCTAAAATTCCCGTTTGTAATTCTCTTAGTGTCACTGACGAATTGAAGGATGTTTTCTGACGAATATGAATGATCGGATATGTATGCACCCATGTTGAAATTTGTTTACCTAATTAAAATGTTTTAAAATAGATACTTCAGACATGAATGATAATAAAAACTAAAGATACTTAAACTCCATAAAGCTAAAATAACAAATATCCTCAACTTCGCAATTCTTAGTTTGTTTGCTCTTGAGATGAGAGAATAAAGGACACTCAAAGGAGTACTTAATTCTCTAAGATTAAGCAGACATAAATAAACAAAACATGTATGGGTGAACGAGGGGTACGAGAGGAACACTTCACAATCAAGTGTTACCTTTTTAAGCTCTAGTGTGATTTTAGTCACTTGCATACATTCTTTTATGTATATTGCAGTGTACGATGTAATATAAGTTAGTCATGAATTAACTATATTATGTTTAATTCCAATACAGAAGAATATATAGAATATCTGACATCTAGAATTTCTTCTTGGTAAGGGTAAGAAAGACTCTTTAGCAATGGTAAGCAGCTCTTCTAGGAGGACACTCCAAGATCAAACCATTGTTCTCTAGTCTTGGATAGGGCCATAGCCTCTGTACCATGGTCTTCCACTGTCTTGGGTTAGAGTTCTCTTGCTTGAGGGTACACTTGGGAACACTATTCTATCTTATTTCTCTTCACTTGTTTTGTTAAAGTTTTTATATTTTATATGGGAAATATTTATTTCAATGTTCCTGTTCTTGAAATATTTTATTTTTCCTTTTTTCCTTTCATCACTGGGCTATTTTCCCTGTTGGAGCCCTGGGCTTATAGCATCCTGCTTTTCCACCTAGGGTTGTAGTTTACCAAATGATAATAATGATGATAATAATATTAAAACGTACAATTATTGCGGCCATTTGGTAACGTCTCTGACTATTGATCGTCTGACTTGATTCGAATCCCGTTCAAGCTCCTTAGTTCAAATAGTGTCCGTAATCTCACTTTCCTTGTTAGCTAAGGATGGGGATTTGGGGAAAGCCTATAGCTATACCTGCTGAGTCGTCAGCTTGGGTGGAGAGGGGCCTTGGGTACTGATCATATGTATATATGGTTAGTCTTAAGGACATTGTCCTGTTTACTACGGAAATGATACTGTCCCTTGCCTCTGCCCTTCATGAGCGACCTTTAAACCTTTAAACTGTAGATTCAATAATCTCAATGAATGGATTCCCAGTTGAGTTTGAAAGTGTAACATTCCTTTTAGAATGAACATTCCCGTGAGTAAAAGTCAACCTGAATAATTCAATGGGAGGCAAATCTGATCTGTAAAAGGCATGTAAAATTATCCTTTTATATGGTAATATGATCAGGATACATTGCCTATGAAGTTTATACATTCTTACATCAATATGAAAGAGACTGTGTACCTGAGTTATCAGAATATATAAATTGAGTCAATAACTTTGCTCAGAAATGTTCTCCTTCAAGATATGTGGTCTTTAAGCAATAACTCCAAAAAGAAACTATAATCTATGTCTGAATATATGGTTTGAATTAAATCATGGGTAAAATCAAGTGCTTCTATATCAAGTGACTAATACAATACTTTAAATCTGTTAAAGAATTACTAAATAAAATCATTGAATTAATTTGTTCAAGAATTTAAATTCCAAGTGCCAAATTGACTTAACATTACAATTATTTTAGTACTTGTATTCTACCCAACAAACATTCAAGTTCAAAGATTTGTTTCTGTTAACGTAAATCAAAGGAATTAATAAAGACACTTACAGATATACAAAACAAAGCTTACATTTTTACACAAAATAAAACTATCGAATCAATATTATGGTAATCAGGTAATACCGAAAGTGGCTGATACACAAAGAAACAACCAATATAAAATTGTAAAGACCATTTAATACTATTTTACAAGGTTTATTCGTTTATGTATGTATATATATATATATATATATATATATATATATATATATATACACAGTATATATGATTTATATAATACACACACACACACACACACATATACATATATATATATATATATATATATATATATATATATATATATATATTTATATGTGTGTATGTGCATGTGTGCTTATTTTCTCTGAGTGTATATATACGCACACATATAATTCATATATATATATATATGTATATATACATATATATATATATATATTTATGTGTGTGTGTGTTTGTGTGTATATATACAAGCGTGTTTTTGTATGTTTGCACAAATTTAATATTGAAAAATATATCACCGCCACAATTTTATTCTTATTTTTATTTTATCATTTTTGAAAAATTTTGCTGTAAATAGGAACTTTTTATCTTTACTATGATGCACATTAAATACAATATCATTATATCGTTCCTTTTTGCATAAATAATTGAGAATCATGGATTTATTTTTATATTTAAGCTAAATAGTAAAGAGATATATATTTTTA
This sequence comes from Palaemon carinicauda, assembly GCF_036898095.1. Lineage (NCBI taxonomy): Eukaryota > Metazoa > Arthropoda > Malacostraca > Decapoda > Palaemonidae > Palaemon > Palaemon carinicauda. The sequence continues at coordinate 19,929,792 of NC_090730.1, forward strand.
CAAAGGCAATGTGCACTAGTTATATAGTGTGGAAAATTACTTTGTAAGTAAAACTTTGTAATTTTTGTTCATTAGGGAATATTTTAATTCATTTAATTTTTAATTAGCCCAACTTCAAATCGTCTTTTTTTACCTTAATGTGTTCAAATTTGAAGTAAAGGAGTTCATAATGAGGATCCTTGTATGGCATTTAAGATAAAAAATATATTAATACAATAAAAAAAATGAAATGTGAAAACACATCCATTTTGTAGAGCAGCCTTTTTCATTAAAAAAGAAAGAAAAGATAACGTGAACAAATTTTGCATTTTAATTCAGTGAAAAAAGAAGCGTCTCATTTATTTCACCGCGTTAGAATTTATCAGTCTAGCAAATTATGAATCCAAAAATTAATTTCCTGAGAGAAAAAAAAAGGGGGAAAAAAATCATGTTTTCAGCTCTATGAAAATATGTCTAGAATAGAGATTTGTTAATTTCCTTATTTGAACCTCCTAGTATAATTTCGTTACAACATTTATGTACTATTTGTTTGCCTCTCTGTAGAATTCCAGAGAGAATTTCTAAATAAGGTTGACGTAATGACATCAGGCCAAAGGTGATTGTATTCCAGCTGTGACCAAGTTGTGGAATGATCTTCCTAATCGGGTAGTTGAATCGGTAGAACTTCAAAAGTTTAAACTTGCAGCAAATGTTTTCATGTTGAACGGGCTAACATAAGTCTTTGTATAGTTTATATATGAAATATCTGTTTTGATGTTGTTGCTGGTTTTAAATATTTTATTAATTGCCAATTATTTCTCATATCGTTTATGTATTTCCTTATTTCCTTTCCCCACTGAGCTATTTTTCCCTTTAGGAGCCCTTGGGCTTAAAGCATTTTGCTTTTCCAACTATGGTTGTAGCTTAGCTAATAATAATAATTATAATAATAATAATAATAATAATAATAATAATAATAATAATAATAATAATGATGATGATAATGATGATGATGATGATGATGATTTGCCAGTGCATTGGTGTCTGTCTGATATTATACCTATCAGATAAAATATTTAACATTCTTTAATGAATTCAATTTGTTTTTTATATTTCATCGCATACCATTTTTAAGCAAAAGATCAATCCAATGTATCTTGGTCAAGGTTTAACGATATTAAGCCAGAAATGCCTTAGTATTGCTACGATCAAGGTCCTTTAAATATACTCTGAGTACATTTCGAAGACATTGGTAACGATACTTTATCTTTTCCATTTGTGTCTTTGTTACACTCTTCCTTCGTCCTTTTTTATCTTATCACTCTACACCTAAACCGTTGTAAGAAACGTGATTAAGTAAATTATATAAAAATCAAGGACTGGATCCAGCACTTGAGATTTGTCGAAACAGTCAGTCGTTTCTCAAAGCCGGAATCATCCTCATACATTTCCTAAAAAAGGAAGTAATGATGCCATCTATTGGCAACTTTTGTAAACAATGGCAGTGTGTGCTCATCAGACGAAAAACGGCTGTTTATTCAATCAGTATCCATTCGAGATAGAAGTGGAAAATAGTTTGACTAATGAAAAGTTAAATGTTTTGATTCGCAATGACAATTTCTATGATATTTTGATCATATTAATGAATATAGAGAGATATGGCTTCATAACAACCATATAACATAGAAATGACAGACCCAAAATTTATGGTAACATTTGAATTATATGAAGGAATGAAGGGTAAAAGGTTATTATAATATCTAAATGATATAAAAGGCATAGAGAAAAAAATATTGGTAATATTAAAACCATATAAAAGAACATAGAATAGAAAATACAGTTTTGTCAATATCTGGGTTATATATAAAATTAAAAATAATAATATATTCCTTTATGTAAGAGATATGAAAATATAAACATCCTAAGGTTTTGGTGATATTAAAGTTAAAGTAATAACAAAACAGACGATTATATTTTGCAAAATGGGCAGCGTCTGTGACCTTAGTGTTGTGTCGCCGGTGGAATGAATTAATAGGAAAATCAATCGTACATCAAGAATTAGCTCAGAGTTCCGAAGATATTCTGAATTATTTAGTCAATGAAAGTCTCCCGTTATCTGATTATTCGCGCGGGGGGGGGGGGGGGGGACATGGGGGCTTTTGGTGCAGGTGTGGTGAGGGATTATTGTAGTTGAAGGTATAACCTGTAACCTTATGTTGACGATCTCCCCTATATGATAAAAAACATTTATATATACATATATATATATATATATATATATATATATATATATATAAATATACGTATATATATATATATATATATATATATATAAATACTGTATATATATACGTATAAATAAATATACGTATATATACATACACACACACACACACACACACACACATATATATATATATATATATATATATATATATATATATATATATATATATATATATATATATATATATATATATATTGTTATCACGCTGAACGACAACCTCCTGAAAAACAACGATCTCCTGCAAATTGCCCAATCTAGCGTGTTGTAGTTAAGAAAGCGGAAGGGGATGGGAAGGGTTGAATCTGTGCGCGTGCGTGTGCATGTGTGTGCATATCTATCTAAATATTTAGCCGTCATTATTGACGGGTCGTGCACACTGGTATTGCTTATAAACGTAACTTTACAGATTACTCCAGTTGTATCGTGAATCACATGAATCATTATGATATTTTTCGTATCTATTCCTTACGGAAATTATCCTTAAGCTAATTGATTGTATATCTCTTTATAAAGCCACCTCTGCAGACCACCCACCCACCTCCGTTAGAAGAAGAAAAAGAAAAGCTGAGGGAAGATTCAAGACATACCTACAGTACATAGTAAAATCATATCGTATGGTGGTTGCATTTTTCATGTTTTGATACCTTTAGCCACCTTTTCTCATCGAAATTTAATTTTCATCCGTACGAATCCTCATTATTCTATTCTATTTTATTTACTGTATTACTATTATCATCTCCTGCTACGCCTATTGACGTAAAGGGCCTCAGTTAGATTTAGCCAGTCGTCTCTATCTCGAGGTTTTAATTCAATGCTTCTCCTATTCATCATCTCCTACTTCGCGCTTCATAGTCCTGTATTACCAATGTGAACCAAATTATCTATGGTACTAAATTTGTTGTAAAACCCCCTAACATATTACAATTCTTTTAGACATAAAGAGAATGTTGGTCGAGGAATATGTGAAGAGCAGGTTGATCGTAAAATATGAAAAAGATAAAAGGGCTTTGCAGGTCCATGTTTCCAATTCGAAATACTTCCAGGTATTCACGTATCAGACTTTGGTGCCTTTCATCTGCCTGTTTCTTCCTTAAATAAAAAACTTTGCTCCACTTCAAAGCTTCTGAGTCCAAGTTTGCCATTAGGCGAATACATAAGATTTCCAGCGCCATGTCTCTTAAGTATAAATGAGAAAGGTATATGTCGTACATTTCGTTAACGATATCAATAGAATATGATTCAAGTAGCTCGTAAGAGAGTAAAATTAATGCAGCTATGTAATCTTCTTGGTTCAAAGCAGCAAGGATTAGTTTGCAATGGTAATTTCTTGTCTGTATGAAACTTTCACGAATCTGTACTGAGGAAGTAAATCCTTTGAAGTGGAATAGCATTCTCTGAAATTGTCATATCTGAGGAAGATTAGGGAGAGATGTCTCCCTTTCGTGAGCTTTCCATTTTTCTAGATTCTCGAGAAGGTAACAATTCTGCGTTGGGGAGATTTCCAAGATCTTGGTGACAAAGGACCCTTTGTATCTGTTCCCGTAGGAGGTTAGTGCTCTCATTGCATCTCATGTGGTCCACTGTAGGCACTACTAAATAGACTTAGCAGCGTCACTATACTCATTTTTTTTAAAGTGGCACATTTGCACTGAATCGCAGCGGTGCTCTTTTAGCTCGGAAAAGTTTTTTGCTATCTGATTGGTTAGAATTATCTTGTCCAACCAATCAGCGATCATGTAACTTTTCCGAGCTAAACGGAGAGAGAGAGAGAGAGAGAGAGAGAGAGAGAGAGAGAGAGAGAGAGAGAGAGAGAGAGAGAGAGAGAGAGAGAGAGAGAGAGAATAATAAAAGGGCACCCCTGCGAGTCGGTGCAAATGTGCCTCACTAAAAAGAATTGACTATAGTCACTGGCTGCAACCACTGCGTTCTATTTTCTTCTGTCTTGCTGTCCAATTTCTTGAAAATTTTAGTTCATAGTGTAACTGTTGGGTTATTCCCAAGCTGCATCTCGGTGCTGTAGGGTCTGCCCGACCCTAGCACCGTGCACCATGTGGCCCCAAACCTATAAATACCCAGATAAATAATAGAAAATCCTTTCTGATTCATTATCTCCCGACCTATTGCTTTGTAAACGTCATGAATTAACAGCCAGAAATTTCCTGCCCTTACCCATCTCTTACCAAAAGGAGCCTTCGATGTGTCTTGTCTATAGAACTGAGAGAATTAATCCCTTGTCCCCTCAGTCACGTGTCACCCATCAAGTCACCAGTTCTCACATCTACCTCATAGTAATTAGAATCTGATGGTATCCTTCAGTGCTAGTTCGTTCCCTCTTATACTAAGCGGTGGAATTTTTTTTCACAGAGTTATCACCTTTACCTTATTAGTTTCCCTCTTCATATCTTATTCTTCGTGCTTGTTATATACAGTACGACAAAGAGTAACCCATTCCATCGGACTCTGAATTAAAAATGAGTATCATCCTCGTGCGATGTAATTTTACTGCTCTTTACAAAACTTTCATTGTTACTATTTTCCGCTTAGCCTTACTTTACTATCTCTCCTCTTGCTTCTAATTTCTAAACAAATCATTAACCAAATTATAGGTTTAATTGCTACCCAATTAAAAACGCATAAATAATTGAAAGACAGCATTCATATAAAATCATAAATATTCTCTAAAAACATCGTATCCTAATGGTTATCTAAGGTCTCTAGAAAAAGGCTTCAGAGAACACTTGAAACTTTTAGAGTTTTGAAGAACTACTCGAGCTCTTAACCCTTCAGCTGCGCTGTACATATTCCTTAGGCTTCCTCACACTATCTAGTGTTTAACATATTCTAGGGCTACTCTTTGTGGGTTCCCTTATAAAAGGTCAAGTCTCCTTCTCCCTTCAGCACTTTTGTCAGTAATACACAGCCTTTGTATGGATTTGTTTGCCAATCTTATACCTCGGCTTCATGCCATTCACAAGGACATGCACAAATAGATCAAACAAATATAGTGAATGAAACTATAAATAAAACAATTAGTATGGAACTTATCATCATCATCTCCTCCTACGCCTATTGACGCAAAGGGCCTCGGTTTGATTTCGCCAGTCATCTCTATCTTGAGCTTTTAAATCAATACATGTATAGAAATGAATATATCAATTATTTTACAAGTAAATCAACAATGGAAGAGAATAGAGATTAAACAAACAATTGAAAAAATAAGCGTTGAATTTAAAGATTGGAAAAATGGGCGTGAATAATAATTGTTTGTATATTCGAAACATAGTTTGTCTCTAATGAGGCTGTGAAGACCTGAGTTGCGTGAATCAAGGATAAGTGAGTAATTAATGGATGCAGTGATCAAATAACAAACTCCATCAATTACAATTAACTAGAAAGGAACACCATACTTCACTGACTACCTTTTTAGTTCCAAAGTAAAGAACTGTGTATCTTTCCAGTCAATGAAAATTAATTGAGGAAAAAAAGATTTACAGAAAATTGTCAAACAGACATAAAGACTCACAATCACGAGCACACACATACGCATATGTATATATATATATATATATATATATATATATATATATATATATATATATATGTGTGTGTGTGTGTGTGTGTGTGTGTACATGTGTGTATATATTTGGGCATATATACGTATACATATAAATGTATGTATATATATGTATACATCCTGTATTTTTAGGTCTATAGACACACACACACAAACACACACACACACACATATATATATATATATATATATATATATATATATATACATATATATATATATATATATATACATATATATATATATCATATATATACATATATATCATATATATACACACATATATATATATATATATATATATATATATATATACATATATATATATATATATATATATATATATATATAGAGAGAGAGAGAGAGAGAGAGAGAGAGAGAGAGAGAGAGAGAGAGAGAGAGGGAGAGAGAGAGGAGAGCTGTCTGCTAAAGAAGGTGATAAATGCAAGAGATGATGGGAGAAGTACAAGAGGGAGGCCAAGGTTTGGGTGGATGGATGGAGTGAAGGAAGCTCTGGGTGATTGGAGGATAGATGCGAGAGAGGCAAGAGAGCGTGCTAGAAATAGGAATGAATGGCGAGCGATTGTGACGCAGTTCCGGTAGGCTCTGCTGCTTCCTACGGTGCCTTGGAAGAACGCAGAGGTAGGAGCAGTAGAGGATTCAGCGCTATGAAGCTTCATCTGTGGTGGATAACGGGGGAGGGTGGGCTGTGGCACCCCTAGCAGTACCAGTCGAAGTCAGTTGAGTCCCTTGTCCGGCTGGGAGGAACGTAGAGAGGCGAGGTCCCCTTTTCTGTTTCATTTGTTTGATGTTGGCTACCCCCCAAATTTGGGGAAATGCCTTGGTATATGTATATGTATATATATATATATATATATATATATATATATATACAGTGTATATATATATATATATATATATATATATATATATATATATATACATATATATATATTGTTATCAAATCATATTGTGTATCCCGATATTGATGTATATTTCTACTATCAGTATTTCAACTTCCTAGAATAAAGAACACCACTACCTATAGCTATTTCCATACCTTATCTGCTGAATCAAAGAACTCTATATACGCAAAACATCTATATTATCTATAATGTTATCCCATCTTACACCTGCAAATAATGCTTATCTGCATCACGTCAAACCCAGCTCCATGTGATGGTACCTTGCCTGCGTTAAATTTCAAATTTTCCGATGTCTTTCTCGCCATCTGTCCAGCGCTTTCTAGTCTTCCTTCCCCATATACTTCCGGTCATTGCATATATTTTACATTGCTTTTTATTAAACTGGCATTCACTATATATATATATATATATATATATATATATATGTATATGTATATATACATATATATATATATATATATATGTATATATATATATATATATATACATACACACACACACACATATATATATATATATATATATATATATATATATATATATATATATATATATATATATATAAAGATACACACATGTACATATATACACATATAGGTAGTAGATTCAGGGAACCAGCCACCTGTTGAGATACTACCGCTAGAGAGTTAAGGGGCCCTTTGACTGGCCAGACAGTACTAAACTGGATCTTCTCTCTGGTTACGGTTCACTTTCCATTTGCCTACACATACAACGAATAGTCTGGCCTATTCTTTACAGATTCTCCTCTTTCCTCATATACCTGACAACATTGCGATTAGCAAACAATTCTTCTTCACCCAAGGGGTTAACTACTGAACTGTAATTGTTCAGTGGCCGCTTTCCTCTTGGTAAGGGTAGAAGAGACTCTTTAGCTATGGTAAGCAGCTCTTCTAGGAGAAGGACAATCTAAAATCAAACCATTGTTCTCTAGTCTTGGGTAGTACCATAGCCTCTGTACCATGGTCTCCCACTGTCTCTTGGGTTAGAGTTCTTTTGCTTGAGGGTGCACTCGGGCACACTATTCTATCTAATTGCTCTTCCTTTTGTTTTCTTGAATTTTTTATAGTTTATATAGGAAATATTGATTTAATGTTGTTACTGTTCTTAAAATACTTTATTTTTCTTTGTTTCCTTCCTTCACTGGGCTATTTTCCTTGTTGAGACCCCTGGGCTTATAGCATCCTGATTTTCCAATTAAGGTTGTAGCTTAGCAATTAATAATAATAATAATAATAATAATAATAATAATAATAATAATAATAATAATTGGATCTTTTATTTTCTTTCCTCCGTGTTCAGCATCTCCTATTCACTTCCACGGACGATAGTTTACTCTTTAACCCTTTCATTTACTGTCTTCCATACGACCTACATATTGCTATAAAGAAGAATAAGGGGGATATTACCGTCAATGTAGACTTAGGAAATGAAAAGAAACATAACTTTTTTTTTTTTTTTAAACCTATCTGAAATATTATTGGGAATGAATATATATATATATATATATATATATATATATATATATATATATATATATACTGCATATATATAACCTTTCTCTTCTCTTCCCTGATTTCTTTTAAGAGTAGAGGAAGGCAAAGACCAATTAGATTATATAGAATAAATAGAGCTACGTAAATACTGCTGGGGAAAAAATAACAAACTAATTATAATTAAACAAATAACTTAGTTAATAAAAAGTAAACAAATATTTGAGGTTTATAGGCCGCTCATGAATGGCAGAGGCAAGCGACAATGACATTGCCCTATATAGGAGGACAATGCCCTAGCGACTGACCATATCTTCATATGATCAACGCCCAAGCCTCTCTCCCCGCAATGTAGGAGCAGGGAGGACCAGGTAATGGCTGCTGATGACTCAGCAGGTAGACCTATAGGCTACCCAAAAGCTCCCATTCTTAGCTCACAATGATGGCGAGGTTGCAGCCAGTAAAAGAACTAACAAGCTTTACCGGGACTCGAACCCAAATCTGGCGATCGCCTGGCAGAGACATTACCAATAGGCCACAAAAAGTACGGAGGAGAGAGAGAGAGAGAGAGAGAGAGAGAGAGAGAGAGAGAGATGACGCCATAAATACGGAAAGAGAGAGAGAGAGAGAGAGAGAGAGAGAGAGAGAGAGAGAGAGAGAGAGAGAGAGAGATGACATCACAAGCTAGGAAGAAGAGTATAAGAACATTATAACATAAAAGGGACTTGAAATCAACCGTATCATAACGAAAAAGAAAACAATATATCCCTAACAATCATCATTTCACAACAATTCGTTTCTGTAATAAATAACATCAAAGAAAGAAATCTACTTTTGAAAGCCAAACCCAAAGAAGGAACAACCCTAGATACAGATAGGACTCTTGCTAGGATTTCTTCAGAGAAGTCAACAGACTGTTGCTAATCAGAGCGGTTAAGTAGTCTCCTGTGTTTTCAAAACTACATACTAGCCCTCATTATAAAATTATACATGAATTAGAGGTAGCCTACATACTATTGTATGATAAGTTTACATAAAAAATATATTGGAAATTATTATGATTATAAAGTAATTATCAATCTGAAATATTTTTTCATATCATTCATAGCTATTGATTATTAGTTGAAATTCTAGTAATGTAAACTTGACAGTTAAAAGCATACGGTAATGTTCATGTTTTCCAATTATTCATAAAAGAAAAAACGTCATCGAAATTGACGAGTTTTCAGATATAATAATAATAATAATAATAATAATAATAATAATAATAATAATAATAATAATAATAATAATAATAATAATAATAATGATAATAACGATAATGATATTATATTTCGGAAGTAGACCTTCTTTTAAACAAGTTTTATGGAAAGTAATTGCTGCCTTAGTGGTGTTAACTTTATAATTAACTTTTTTTATTGTTCTAATTATTTTTTTTTCTCAATTACAGCAAGAGAAAAAGATATTAAGAACAATAAAAAAAGTTATAAAATTTCTTTCAACAACAACAAAAACAACAACAACAACAACAATAATAATAATAATAATAATAGTAATAATAATAATAACAATAATAATAATAATAATAATAATAATAATATATTTCAGAAGAAGACCTTCTTTTAAACAAGTTTTAGGGAAAGTAAATGCTGCCTCAGTGACGTTAATTTTGTAATGAACTTTTTTTATTGTTCTTATCTTTTTTCTCAATTATAGCAATAAAGAGAAAAAGGATAATAAGAACAATAGAAAAAGTTGATTATAAAATTAACGCCACTGATGCAGCAATTGCTTTCAATAATGATAATAATAATAACAACAACAACAAAAACAGCAACATCGACAACAACAACAACAACAACAGCAACAACAATAATAATAATAATAATAATAATAATAATAATAATAATAATAATAATCATTCCATCTGTGTCCCCTAGAATGAATAAACATGTACTGTTTCCATTACTTCTGGATGAGACAAAAATTTGTTGTCTCAACATCTTCTGCTTTGACAGATCTTCAAGAAATATTCCAAACCAATTCCCAATATTCTAATTCCCAAACATATAATTTGGAATTCAATGTACGTTACGTATCCACCATATTAGAGATGACAAGACACACTATTCCAATTTTGTGCGATATTCTTATTATTCCGTTCCTATATAGAGGTGGGTATATTGTTTTTGGTAGGTTTCTTTCCTTGTTTGTTTATTTATTTGTTTTGTTTTTTGTTGGCTACTTTATGAAAAAACATACTAAACCGATTTGCTTGAAATTTTCAGGAATGATGCATTAGGATACATGCATCATGTATCCTAATTGATAAGGTCAGACTCAAGGTCACAGTGACCCGAAAGATTAGATTAAATTTTTTTTTTTACTATGATTTCGTCAATCATTTATTATACGATTTACTTTAAATCATGATCAAAATATTTATTTTTCTGTTCGGAAAATATAATTCAGTTTATCAAAATAGTGAGAATGCATAGTTTTTAAAATTGGTTGGTTCAAAGTTCAAAGGTGTCCGAATATCAAGAACATCGAATTTTACAAGGACATAACTCCCTGTCGAGTACAGATATATGCTCGGTTGATATTATTGACAGAAAGAAAACCATATATAGGCTTTGAAATGACACCGTGTCCTTTGACCTACTGTTACGGCACGTTAAAAGGTCAAATTCAACATTAACTGATTTCAGCAAATTCAGATTCACACTCACTTCATTTACTATTATTGACGGGTACTGCAAGGCTACTAAAACATTTAAGAGAACTTGCCGTGTCTGACATCATATGTGATTATTATTATTATTATTATTATTATTATTATTATTATTATTATTATTATTATTATTATCATCCAATACTGAGGTGGTGGAAGGAAACCTCAGTTTAACAAGAGCTGGAGAATTACGACACCGCCAAACATTCTTATATTTATTTCTATCACCAATAAACAACAACGTTTCAAAAATGTCTATGTTCATAATCCTGTTCCTGAGTAAAAGAAAATAAAACAATATACAGCAAGCTCTACATAAATATTATGAAAAAGAAAAATTTAGAATGGGAAAAAGCATATTCAGGCAATTTTCAACGGGGAACTAGAAATTTCTTGGTTAAGTTAGGGTTTTTTAGATTTTATGAAAAATATCTCGGCTATTCTTATTTCATTTTCATATGAACCTCTGTATAATATTGAAGAGTTATCCAATGAGAACAAGCATGTCACAGTGATCTCGTATCCTGGACTGTAAAGGTGTCCTAATCCTTGTATGCAAAATATGTGTTTTATACGTCAAGGTTAATGACCCTAGAATCATAAGGTGATGTGTTTAACAGTATATCTCCATCACAGTAGAGAATTCCACAAAACCTAACAATTCAGCATGTTTATAGAGCAAGATTGCATCTTGCTTGTCGAGTGTTAGTCAGTACCATTTGAGCGATCAGTAAACAAGGTACTCACCTGAGAGTATAGGCTGTACACAGTGTATTCACAACCCTTTTTGTAATAAAGTAAAAAAAAAAAAAAAAAATATTCTGATGTCTCATTATCCGTTGACACGAGACAAAGGTTTGGACAAGGCTTCACGTGTTCGGCTGCTAATTCCCTTGTGACCTTGGTAGCGAGAGATAAAATGTATTTTTATTTCGTGGAGCCAATATAAACTAATTGGCAATTTGTGTAGTTAAACAAGTACACTACCCACTACCAAAGACTCAAAGGTCTTTTGCAGCTTTTCTTTATGATTAACAAAACATTTTATTTTATAATGATTACAGAATATTATATTCGTCCTAATTTGTGGCAGGCATTTACTCAGAATTTCATTTATTTCGGTTTTAAGATATTTGTTTATTTCATCATTAAAATATGATATTTTGACGAAGAGTTCAATATTTTTGGACCATGACCGAGGACAAAATATATTGTTAAGAAATATTCTAATTTTTTTTAATAAAAGATTTTGGATGGGAACCCATTGTTGGGAAGGTACTTCTCCAGGACACATATTTCTTTATGAAAATTTCCAAAAGATGATGTTAGTCTCAATGCTCGGTAGAACATTGTTCTAAATGTTCTTCTCTTGAAGTTATCATGGCCTCTACTCTTAAATTTAATTCCGAGACCCATGTGAGAAGGTTTTCTGTAGATATTGGTGTCTATACCGTTATTTGATTTTTTTTTATTGAAATATCTTAAAAAGGAATTTGACTATCCTGTTCTTTTCTTATGGTAAATTTGATTTTCTGATGTTGCATATTCATATAATTTTTAAAAATTTCTTCATCTTCCTTCTTTTTTAATATTATAAATGTGTCATCTACGTATCTTTTCTAGTAAATTGGTTTAAAATCCAGTGGGCAATTATTTTTACCATTTCTTTTTCATAGTAGCATAGAAAGATATTTGCTAGAGTTGCAGATAAAGGCCAGTTCATTGCTAAACCCTCCTGTTTGTAGTAATTTTCATTGAATGCAAAGTATTTGTTATTAACGGTTAAATCTAACAGCTTTCTATACTAATTTTCAATCAAACCTCCAAAGTTTTCGTTATCGTCATATATGAGATTCGTAATTATGTCAATAGTTTCCTGAACAGGTACATTTGTATATAAGAATGCTATGCCTAGACTTATAATGAAGTTTTCCTCATTCATAGGGATATTTTCTCATTGAAAAATTCATAGTTGTTTTCCAAGCACTACTCATTTCTAGCGTATTTGTTTATTCCAAGAATTGTGAGTTTTGCTAATTCGTAATTGTGTGTTTTAAAAGATAACTGTACTGGCCCGAGGGGTATATTTGCCTCATGTATTTTTGGAAGGTCATACATAATACCTGGATTGGATCCGCTGCTATATAATGTTTTGTATTCTTTTTCATTAATGATTTTTCTGATTTAATAATTTATTCAAAAATCTATTTTTTTTTATTTTCTAACAAAAGAGTATTCTAAAAGGGTCTTAAGTTATTTTTAGGATTGTTGTGGCATAATTGACAACATCTCTGCCTAGTGTTTGCCAGACGGGGGCTCGAGTCCCACTCAGACTTGTTAGTGCCTTCAGTGTCTGCAACCTTACCATCCTTATGAAGTAAAGTTGTGGGCTTTGGGGGAACCTATATGTCTATCTGCTGGGTCATCAGCAGCCATTACCTGGCTTTCACTGGTCCTAGCTTGAGTGAAGAGGGGCCTTGGGTGCTGATCATATGGTCAGTCTCTAGGGCATTGTCCTGCTTGCTAGGGCAATGTCACTATCCCTTGCCTCTGCCATTCATGAGCGACCTTTAAACCTTTAAAAGGGTCATTGAGAATGGAGTCCATTTTCGTAGGATAGTCTTGTTTGTTCATAATGATCACACCTCTTCCCTTGTCCAGTTTACATATTATGTTTGTATCCTTTTTCAAGTTTTTCAGAATTTTACGATCCGACTTAGTTATTATATCAAAGCTTACATTCTCAGATTGTTTGAAAAATTTAAGGATATTTCACGTTAAAATTTTTAGGTCTATTAACAAGTCACCAGGATTGAAATTGTCAACCATTGGATAATTATATTTTCTAGAAGTTTTATCAAAGAAAATAGAGTAGATAAATGGCATTTAAAGAGAGTAAATAAAATCATAAATAAAGAGATAATCAAAATAAATTAACTCTTAAAATGGAAGGGATTATATTTTCTTAATTTCGTTTATCTAAAAAGAGTAAAAAAAATAAAGAGATAATTAAAATAAATTCAAACTTGGAACGGAAGTGGCTATATTTTTTTATTTAATTTTTTTGTTTCTTAACATTTTCTACTTTTCAAGCATTTCATTCATCGCTCTCTACGATTTACTCCCGATTATTTCGAGTTCTGCTTTGTCATGTGCATTAGACCCACCAGTTTTTAAAACAAATCAAACTCTCTGGAAGGTGCTATATTTTCTTAATTTCGTTTATCTAAAAAGAGTAAAAATTAAATAAATAAAGAGATATTCAAAATAAATTCATCTAAAAAGAGTAGAAAATAATAAAGACATAATTAAAATAAATTCAAAATTGAAACGGAAGTGGCTATATTTTTTTTATTTAATTTTTTTATTTCTTATCATTTTCTACTTATCAAGCATTTCAGGTATCGCTCTCTACGATTTACTCTTTTATTATTTCTAGTTCTGCTTTGTCATGTGCATTAGACCCACCAGTTTTTAAAACAAATCACACTCTCTGGTACATTATCCCATGATGGGAATTAGCGATGTTTCAATTAGTGTCAATTTATCAATTACTCGAGTAAAGTAATTCAAATCTAACTCCTGCTTTTTATGAATACAGATATATATTAAAATTCGCTGAGTTTCAGAGTTGATTGATGACATTCATTCGAATTTCAACTCATTTACATTTTAGATCTAATCTTTTATTTTCGTACTGGGCTTGATATACACATTAATGTAGATTTTGTGTTTTAAGTTCATATAATCAACTGATTTTTTTAAGGAAGCTGTTCAACTTTGAGTTACTAAGAATATAACTACAACAGTCTCCGAGCATTTTGCATTAATGGATCTATTGCAAAGGAGACGGTTTATCAAACTATGGTGACTAAAAGAAAATTTAAAGAATTGTAAAAATACAGAACACCAGAAGTCTCTTGAAACGTCTTTAACTGTTAGATTGATGTTGGACCCCAAATTCAGTATGTCCAAAATAACAGCCGCTGCATGATACCTACATTAAGCAGCTCTTTTAGGAGAAAACAATAAAAAATGAAACCATTGTTTTCTTGTCTTGGTTAGTGTCATAGCCTCTGTACCATTGTCTTCCATAGTCTTGGGGTAGAGTTCTCTTGCTTAAGGTTATACTCAGGCACACTATTATGTGTTTCCTTATATCCTTTCCTCGCTAGGATATTTTCCCTTCTGGAGCCATCGAGTTTATAGCATCCTGTTTTTCCAATATTAGTAAAATCCTAAATAGTGTATTACTCCTGCAACTCATGACCTGCTACAGCATCGTAATAATCCCAATAGTCACGCAGTCTCTCGGATCTTGAAGAGAACAGACCATTATATTCCCCTCTCCTCGTAATATTCCCCTGCCACACGAACTAAACAATCTTTCCTGAACACTATCTTTGATAAATCATCTCCTATTCCTCCAGACTTATGCTTCTGTTCTACAGACTTC
>NC_090730.1:19955258-19957758 GCF_036898095.1 Palaemon carinicauda
AGAAAACAGTTCTACGAAAATACTTCTCGAAAACAGTTCTACGAAGAAAGGTTCCTCGAAAACAGTTCTATGAAAAAAGTTCCTCGAAAATTCTACGAAAACAGTTCTTGAAAACAGTTCTACGAAAACAGTTCCCCGAAAACAGTTCTACGAAAACAGTTCCTTGAAAACAGTTCTACAAAAATAGTTCCTCGAAAAACAGATCTACGAAAACAGTTCTACGAAAACAGTTCCTCGAAAACAGTTCTACAAAAACAGGTCCTCGAAAACCATTCATAGAAAACAGTACTTCTAAAACTGTTCTACAAAAACAGTTCTTCGAAAACAGTTCTACGGAAACAGCTCCTTGAAAACAGTTATACATAAATAGTTCTTCAAAAACAGTTCTACGAAAACAGTTTTTCGAAAACAGTTCAACAAAAACTGTTCTACGAAAACAGTTCTACGAAAATAGTTACTCGAAAACAGTTCTACGAAAACAGTTCTTCGAAAACAGTTCCACGAAAACAGTTCTTCGAAAACAGTTCTACGAAAACAGTTCCTTTAAAACAGTTAATCGAAAACAGTTCTACTAAAACAGCTCTTCGAAAACAAAATCTTCGATGTGCACTCACGCCGAAAATTTTTTACTTGGAAAGTAAAAAAATTTAAATGGTTTCAATGAATTTCCTCGAATATAAAATTTATCAATATTTCTTTTTATATTGCATCTATATATTTCTTAAAAATTCTGATGATATTATTTGAAATGAAGATATTATTAATAACAATGTCATTTGAACATCAATAAAATGGGCAACAAAATTAATTATTGCAAAGATAACTTTATTGATTTATCAAAAATTTCCATGCGAAATGGTATCAAAATAAAATTGTTAGTATTTTTATTTTAGATTATCATTTTCTTTTTTTCAGAATCTGAGGTTGTTTGTATTTCCTTGCAAATAGTCTAATACTTTGTCTGAATCATCGAAACGAGTAAGTAGATTCTTCAGACGTGTTCCATTCGCTTCATATTTTTTTGAAGTCTTCCTGAAGTCTAGACCGCTTATTATTTTTTTTTTCTAAATTTCTTTCGTTCCCTTTTCAAATCACCAAGAAGTTTCCATCTAATTGGATGGTAAGAAAAACTTGCATCATAAACCCTCTACTGATTGGTTTGTTTTTGGAAAATCCTTTCCTTCTCTTCGTAACAAACAATATCAAAGCCTTCGACAATTTTGCTTGTTGGCAGGAATACAAGAGCTGGAAGCACGGGAATGTTCGGAGCAAATTGTACATCGTTGTCGTACTGTGATTTGAGTCCATATTCACAAACATTTGTGCATAGTCATTGACATGAATGGAAGAAGCAACCAACAAGTTGTAAATTCTGAATTAATTTAATTTTTCATCACCATTTCAAAATCTGTAAAAATAGAATTACAATAGACACGTAAGGGACAATAAATTTTATTTGTCTCAAACATTCTGCAGAGATTTGTTCTTTTTTATTAGGAAGTTATTTAAAAAATAAGGGGAATTGTAAACGAATTCCTAACACTATGAATGGTATGCAATTATTCACTGCATACGGGGTACCGTTTTAAATGTACCGTTGGCATAAAAATCAAGGCAAGTGGAAAAGAATAGCACACTAGGATCAGATGGACCAAAATCAAACATTAAGAATTGGTCACCCATATCATTTTTCGTTTGATATGTAAAAACTAAAACCTCCTATGCATGAGCAAAATTAATCCAATATCATCTTTTTGTCGAACACGACGCACTGTTCTCTTAAGAGTTTAAAGGCCCATCATGAATGGCAGAGGGAAGGGGCAATGATATTTCCCTATCAAGCAGGCAATACCCCAGAGACTGACCATCTATACATATGATCAGCGCCTAAGCACCCTCTCAACTCAAGCTAGGACCAATGGCTGCTGATGACTCAGCAGATAGACCTATAGGTTCCCCCAAAGTCCCCATCTTTTAGCTCACTAGGATGGTGAGGTTGCAGTGACCAAAGAAACTAACGAGTTTGAGTGGGACTCGAACCCCAGTCTGGAGTTCCCCAGTCAGGGACGTTACCACATCGGTAGATAGTAGAGCTGCATCTGCGGTCTGAGAAACTTGAGATGCTGTATGATATGTTATGCCATGTGGTTCTTCTCTGCTGCCTTTAGCCTTATCTATCACTTCATTCATAAGGTAAATTTTCACACTTGTAGGATCACTTGTTTGATTATCGTCAGTTGTTATTGCTAAGGTTTTATAACGATTTTTAGTCTTTGCCTATCCAATATGTTTTGCTATTTATTTGTCTATCTTTTACAAATAAAAATCCGTTTAAACGGGGCATTGGTTTTCCTTTCAAGCTATTGACACATTTTGCCATCTTCAAGTAAGACCTTTTCGCAATTTAGTATGAATTGGTGATTTGAAGTGAATGGCCTGTCGAAGATATACTATTTCCAAAGATTTTAACATCGAAATAATACTGTTACGATCTTAAAAT
>NC_090730.1:19962758-19970258 GCF_036898095.1 Palaemon carinicauda
TTTTTATTTTTATAGGAAAACATATATATTCGACCGTTATGGAGTTTCTAGCTTATTTGACAATGGAAATAATTCTACTTTGCCGCGAGAATTAAAATAAAATTAAACTTTACAATACATTTATTGTTTTCTGTAGCTAATTATTGATAAAGCTCTCTCAAATTGATATATTCCACATATCGTAATACCAGTTTTGATGGGCAATATCATTATATTCCACATATCGCAATAACAGTTTTGATGGGCAATATCATTATATTCCACATTTTGTAATACCAGTTTTGATGGGTAATATCATTATATTCCACCTTTCGTAATACCAGTTTTGATGGGTAATATCATTATATTCCACCTTTCGTAATACCAGTTTTGATGGGTAATATCAATATATTCCACATATCGTAATGCCACTTTTGATGGGCAATATCCTTATATTCCACATATCGCAATACCAGTTTTGATGGAAAATTTCATTATATGCCACATATCGTAATACTAGTTTTGACGGGCAATCTCATTATATTCCACATATCGCAATACCAGTTTTGATGGGCAATATCATTATATTCCACATTTCGTAATATTAGTTTTGACAGGCAATGTCATTATATTCCACATATCATAATACTAGTTTTGACGGGCAATCTCATTATATTCCACATATCGTAATATTAGTTTTGACGGGCAATATCATTATATTCCACATATCATAATACTAGTTTTGACGGGCAATATCATTATATTCCACATATCATAATACTAGTTTTGACAGGCAATATCATTATATTCTACATATCGTAATACCAGTTTTGATGGAAAATCTCATTTTATTCCACATATCATAATACTAGTTTTGACGGGCAATATCATTATATTCCACATATCATAATACTAGTTTTGACGGGAAATATCATTATATTCCACATATCATAATACTAGTTTTGACGGGCAATATCATTATATTCCACATATCATAATACTAGTTTTGACGGGCAATATCATTATATTCTACATATCGTAATACCAGTTTTGATGGAAAATCTCATTTTATTCCACATATCATAATACTAGTTTTGACGGGCAATATCATTATATTCCACATATCATAATACTAGTTTTGACAGGCAATATCATTATATTCCACATATCGTTATACCAGTTTTGATGGGCAATATCATTATATTCCACATATCGTAATACCAGTTTTGATGGGTAATATCATAATATGCCACATATCATAATACCAGTTTTGATGGGTAATATCATAATATTCCACATATCGTAATACTAGTTTTGACGGGCAATATCATTATATTCTACATATCGTTATACTGTACCAGTTTTGATGGGCAATATCATTATATTCTACATATCGTAATATTAGTTTTGACGGGCAATATCATTATATTCTACATATCGTAATACTAGTTTTGACAGGCAATATCATTATATTCTACATATCGTTATACTGTACCAGTTTTGATGGGCAATATCATTATATTCTACATATCGTAATACTAGTTTTGACGGGCAATATCATTATATTCTACATATCGTAATACTAGTTTTAACGGGCAATATCATTATATTCTACATATCGTAATACTAGTTTTGACGGGCAATATCATTATATTCTACATATCGTAATACTAGTTTTGACGGGCAATATCATTATATTCTACATATCGTAATACTAGTTTTAACGGGCAATATCATTATATTCTACATATCGTAATACTAGTTTTGACGGGCAATATCATTATATTCCACATATCGCTATACCAGTTTTGATGGGTAATATCATGCTTTCACTTTGACTTGAACCCAGGCTGAATGCTTTTATTTGACAGATTTTGATAAATTTGATAAAATGCATTCATAACATCTTTTTTCTTTGGATAACAGTGATGAGGTTGGAGGAATGGAGAGCGTCCATGGGAATAGTGAGATTAAAACAAGAAGACGGGGAGAGATGTGGACTTAAAACTCTCAGAAAACGGAAAAGTTCGCGAAAATAGAGGTTGAAATGTGAGATGATGATCAGGGAGGTTGAAAGTTAGGAGAAGCAGTATTATGAAGAAAAATTTAAATTGAGATTCCAGGTGCTGCTGGTAACTCAGCAACCTAATAGGAGGAAAATTAGATAGGCCAGCATGAAAGAATTATTGGCCATGTTAAGAGGAGATTTTTCACATCGCTGGCATATCAGAATCCATCTATTCTTTAAATAGATCATCCATTTTTTATAAAATGTGTAATAAAACTGCAAGGTCGATAAACATTGAAGGAGGAGATGTAGAGTCGAGTTGGGAGCCTTAGTTTTATTATTATTATTATCATTATTATTATTATTATTATTATTATTATTACTTGCTAAGCTACAACCCTAGTTGCAAAAGCAGAGGCTATAAGCCCAGGAGCTCTAACAAGTTAAATAGCCCAGTAAGGGAAGGAAACAAGGAAAAATAACATTTCAAGAACAGTATAAACTTTAAAATAAATATTTCATATATAAATTGTAAAAACTTTAACAAAACAAGAGGAAGAGAAATAAGATAGAATAGTGTACCCGAGTGTACCCTCAAGCAAGAAACTCTAACCCAAGACAGTGGAAGACCATGGTACAGAGGCTATGGCACTATCCAAGACTAGAGAACAATGGTTTGATTTTGGAGAGTCCTTCTCCTAGAAGAGCTGCTTACCATAGCTAAAGAGTCCCTTCTACCCTTACCAATAGGAAAGTGGCCACTGAACAATTACAGTTCAGTAGTTAACCTGTTGGGTGAAGAAGAATTGTTTTGGGAATCTCAATGTTGTCAGGTGTACAGTATAAGGATATAGGAGAATTTGTAAAGAATAGGACAGACTATTCGGTGTATGTGTAGGCAAAGGGAAAATAAACCGTAACCAGAGAAAAGGATCCAATAAATCTCTAGCGGTAGTATGTCAACGGGTGGCTGGTGCCCTGGCCAACCTATTACCTATTAAGATATCAATCTTTTGTACTATTTTTATATCATCATCATCATCCCCTACGCCTATTGACGCAAAACAACTCGATTAGATTTCGCCAGTCGTCTCTATCTTGAGCTTTTAAATCAATACTTCTCTATTCATTATCTCCTGCTTCTTGGTTCATAGTCCTCAGCCATGGGGGCCTGGGTCTTCCAACTCTTCTAGTACCTTGTGGAGCCCAGTTAAATGTTTAGTGAACTAATCTCTCTTGGGGAGTGCGAAGAACATAACTAAACCATTTCCATCTACCCCTCACCATGATCTCTTTTACATAAGGCACCTGAGTAATCTCTCTTATAGTTTCATTTTTAATCCTGTCCTGCCATTTAACTCCCAATATTCTTCTGAGGGCTTTGCTTTCAAATCTACTAAATCTATTGGAAACTGTTTTCCTGTCATACCATAAAACATAATTTTAAATATGATGATGTTCGCATGGATAATACTTGGAATTTTAAAGTATTTATGCGTAGTATAGAAGAGTATCCTTTAGAATAAATGACCCTGAAAAGCTTTGATTTTTAGTGAATCTAAAGACAGAATGGGAAACTGAACACCTGGTAAAGCCCGCTGGAGTCAGGTCTTTTACTGGATGAAATTATGAAGCAAAAGAGCTTACCACTTCAAAAAGATTTTGATAAAGATTATCTACATAATCGTTGGGGAGAGAATATGGTATATTTTACCGCCTAATTTAACGCTTAATATACATTTTTAAAACTTACAGTATATAACTTATAAAAAAATTTCCTAAACCTTCCTTTATAGGTAACTAGAAATATCCTTCAGTAATTTTTCTTAATCTATTGCTATTAGACTCTCAAACATTTTCATACTTTTATTCAACTGATTTACCAGAAATTATCCACGTCTACGTATGTGTTAATAACCTGTTTTCCATTAATCCAAAGACATAAAGCCATGAAATTTCCATTGACCTTTCGTATAAAAGAAGCAAAGAATTTGCATTTGAATTTTTTGGTTTTGTGTTTGTGTGTGGGTGTATGTGTGTGTGTCTGTATATGTGCGTGTGGGTGTTATATTATACCTACGTGAGCACTATTACCTGGATGAAATTTAGAATTGAATTTGAAAATTAGCAACCGCAAAGTGGGATCCCAGGTTAATTAACAACGCTTCTCTGGTAATTCCTCCAATTTGATTATGTATCTAAATGCAAGAGGTCCACGCAGCTTTCCAAGGCACGTATCGTAGGAGGATAATCCATCTGCTTTTCTCCCTTGAATAACATAACACCTAATTGAAACAGCCTATGATGTCAAGCTTAAGTTGATTTCATTCGGCTTATTCAATTGCAGTTACGTTGATGCTATGACCTAATCACATTGATGATTTAAGTGCCTTAACTATCTCTCTCTCTCTCTCTCTCTCTCTCTCTCTCTCTCTCTCTCTCTCTCTCTCTCTCTCTCTCTCTCTCTCTCTCTCTAAGGTCACTCGACTAGAGTTCCAACAGCTACCTCACACCGCTCATCTCCCAAATGCAGTTTATTCAAAACTAAATATATTTTTTTCCCCAAACAAAACTAGTCGAGTCATCCTCTTCAAGAGGTACTATACTATAAACCATTACCATTTTTAAATATTATAATATCATTATCAAATCATTATCATTATCACCCTAGTGGAATGTTTAATCATTATATCAAGGTCCAATGAAGGCAATCTCCATCAAGTAAAAAAATTTTGTGATCTGTGAATAAGTTCTGGCCTTGCACCTCGTAATATAACAAGCAGCAGAGCCGAAATTTCATAAGAAATAATATATTCAAATAATGTTAAATGGATATTATCATTATTATCATTCCTAAGAAGGAAGTTATGTTTATGGTCTGGGTATTTGTCTGTTTGTGCGTTTGTTAATACAGAAAGTTATGGGTGAATATTTACAAGAATGTCAACGACTAGAGTTGCATCACAGCCAGGGTCATACCAAGAACTTAAAGGTGAGTTATGACCTAGTTTCTGATACATACGAGACATAATTCCTATTCGGCATAATTTACTGAATATACAAATGTGCAAAGTGATGCTGAAATCACGAACAGTTTCATATTAAGGTCAAAGTTCAAATAAGAAATTTATACTTCTTCAAGACTTGAACTGAAGCAGAGAAATATTTCGTATTCAGCGTACATATCCAGCCAATGATGCAAGTAGACAGAAAATTTGTATCTATTGGTAGTTAAGATATCGCTAGAGAGTTATGGGGTCTTTTGACTGGCCAGACAGTACAACATTGGATCCTTCTCTCTGGTTACGGTTCATTTTCCTTTTGCCTACACGTACACCGAATAGTTATGGACTATTCTTTACATATTCTCCTCTGTCCTCTGAAAACACTGAGAACAACAAACAATTCTTCTTCTCTTAAGGGGTTAACTACTGAACTGTAAATTTCCAGGGGCCACTTTCCTCTTGGTAAGGGTAGAAGAGACTATTTGGCTATGGTAAGCAGCTCTTCTAGGAGAAAGACACTCCAAAATCAAACCCTTGTTCTCTAGTCTTGGGTAGTGCCATAGCCTCTTTACCATGATCTTCCACTGTCTTGGGTTGGAGTTCTCTTGCTTGAGAGTACAATCGGGCATACTATTCTATCTTATTTCTCTTTCCCTTGTTTTGCTTAACTTTTTATTGTTTATGTAGGATATATTTATTCTAATGTTGTTACTTTTCTTAAAATATTTAAATTTTTCCTTGTTTCCATTCCTCACTGGGCTATTTTCCCTGTTGGGGCCCTTGGGCTTATAGCGTCCTGCTATTCTAAATAGGGTTGTAGCTTAGCAAGTAATAATAATAATAATAATAATATAATGATAATAATAATAATAATAATAATAATAAGCATTGACAACCGCCTCCCGTTCCTGGACGTCTTGATCTCTTCTACCGACGAAGGTTTCCAGACCACCGTCTACACTAAGCCCACTAACCTGGGCATGTGTCTTAATGGAGATAGCGAGTGTCCTGCTCGTTACAAGGCCTCGACCATCAAGGCCTTTGTCCGTAGGGCCCTGTCCCACTGCTCGACTTGGACTGACACCCACAAGGAGCTGGAAAGGACCGCACAGGTCCTCATCAGCAACGGCTATAGTAACACGCAAGTTCAACGAGAAGTGAGGACAGCCATAGATAAGTGGTACGGGGTCCCTTCGGTGGAAGGGTCCGACAATGACAGCCAGGAATCCGACGACACCACAGCCAGGTCCGACACCTCCAACAACGGACCTAAGGACATCAGACTATACTACAAAGGCCTTATGCACTCCGAATATCAACGGGATGAAAAGGCCATCAAGGACATCATTAAAAATAACGTTTCATCCACCGACGTGAACACGAAAGTAAAGCTCATCATTTACTACCAGACAAGGAAAACACGCAGCTTGATTATGAAGAATAACCCAGCGCCCCCCGAGAACGATCCTTTGAAGAAGACTAATGTGGTCTACTCCTACCAATGCCCAGTCCGTGGATGCCCCGGCAAGTACATAGGAATGACCACTATGAAGCTCTCGAAAAGGATCTCGTGCCACGTGCAGCAAGGGGCCATCAAAAATCATGCTTTACAACGACACAACTCACAGATTAGCAGGACGGACATCGTTGCTAACACCGAAATTATCGGTAGCGCCACGGACAGCAGGCGTTTACGAATTTTGGAAGCCCTGCTTATCCAAAGTGAGAGACCATCATTGAATACCACACAAGAAATGTTCCTGCTACCATCATGTCGACGTACTAACGTACGTAATCAAGAATCAGACCCCCAGAATCAAGACAACCCCGATCGTGACACCTCTACAAACGAAGAAATCGTCAGACCTAACGTGAACTTTGGTGGCGAACATGGCCCGGAATTTCAGCCTGATGAGCGTAGGAATGGGTTGACTGAGTCCCAGCCCGTCTCGGTGCGCGCCTCGGCCAATCAGAGAGCTCAGATGCCCTTTTCAGCCCAGTCCACTGAGCGAGAGAGGAGCTTGCCTGAATCTTTTTCTGGCTCGGAGCGCGCCTTGAGCAATCAGGATCCAGGATCCCTTCCTACCTCTCACACCAGGAATCATACCAGAGCTCGTCGTGCACCTGCCACCAGCACCTACAACCTCCGCTCGACCAATCAGAAAATTCGGGACCTCCGCTCGACCAATCAGAAAATTCGAGGCCTTCTCTACGAACCAGACTCGGCATATATAAGGACCCAGATTCAGCCAGAGCCTCACAACAAGTGTTGGCTTTAATACCCCAACAACAAGCCAGAGCCTCACTTCCCGCCTGAAGAAGGAACCAGCCGTTCCGAAACGCGTCGCAACTCCTAACTTGACTTACTGTAATTTTCGAGTATCATTTGTTACTGCAATAATTACTCCAAACTTGACCTGTCGTTTATCCTTCTACCTGATGAACTTCGCCCACTTACTAGCTATATGTAGCAACCCTGAGAAACAAATAGTCCGAAGAATAGAAAAA
>NC_090730.1:19975258-19980258 GCF_036898095.1 Palaemon carinicauda
TATATATATATATATATATATATATATATATATATATATACATCTAATAGATAATTATGTATATACAGCATACTGTAGATATAGATAGTTACATATATTCTTTTAATCTTGATTAACTTAACCTATTTCCACTATCATGTCATTGTTCTAGGAAGAACCAAACAAAACACTGCAACGTTGATCCTTTTATCTGCTGAACTGAGGATGAACTCATTGTACAATACCTTACACAGCGATACTCGCTTTAGTCAACTACACTTGTTCAACAGTATCATATAGAACCCAATAGAATTTTGCACTATCCATCTATATCTATTTTTTTTCCTGTGTTTCCTAATGTCAAACATTTTTGGGTAAACAAATTATTGATATATCCATCTATCGTTCTGTCTATCTATCTATCTATCTATCTATCTGCATGTGTTTGTGTTTGCGTATATGCCTTCTTTGAGGAGTATGCACAAAACAGTTAAATTGTACAAGAATTATTTACAGTTTTGTATCAATGGATACAAAGGCCTTGAGACCTTTGGAGCCTGTCAAGATTTTTTCAAAGTTTTTTTTTTTTTTTTTTTTTTAATATGATATTCTATTGCTTGATATCCTGCGGTTCAGGATGATGAGATTCTAAATAAGAATCTATATCTATATCTATATCCATATCTATTTATATATATATATATATATATATATATATATATATATATATATATCTATATCTATATCTATATCTATATCTATATTTAGAATCTATATCTATATCTATATCTATATCTATATCTATATCCATATCTATATCTATACCTATATCTATATCTATACCTATCTCTATATCTATATTTATAATTCTGAAAATATTTCTATTCGTTCTAATTCTTACACTGAGATGCAATAATTATTCCTCCACCTTCTGAGATCAGTTTCCTTCTTGTTACGTTCTGGTGTATTCATAAACCTCTTTTCTAAGCAATAATCATCGGTATATTTTCTCAGAAATGGGAAATAATTTCCGTATATAAATTGTCCGTACTCCATGTATTGAGGAGAGTTATATTCTCATTAAACGAGAAATGTTTTATGCCATCGTTTTGGAAATATTCATTTTCCTCATTATGCAGTGGAATTTTTCTCACCTTTTTATAAAAGAAACATCCCCGTGGTCATTATGGTAATAAGGAGCTTCCCTCTTTAAATGGGATGCTTTTCACAACTCGTTATTCTAGGAGCTATGACTTTCTTTTTTACAGACTATTCAAGTTTTTTGCTTATGACCTATAATTCTCATTACGTAAGTAGAAAAGCCCTCCATTTTTAGAAGGTAGTAGGTTGGCCAAGTCACCAGCCACCCGTTGAGATACTAGAGCTAGAGAGTTACCCTATTGGGTTCTTTTATAGCACTTCTTTGATTGGCTCATTTTTCCTTTGGCTACGGCTCTACACGTACACCGAATAGTCTGGCCTATTTTCCACACGTTCTCTCTTTCTTCATACACCTGACAACACTAAAATAACCGAACAATTCTTCTTCACTCAAGGGGTTAACTACTTCACTGTAACTGTTCAGTGGCTACTTTCCACTTAGTACGGGCAGAAGAGACTCTTTAGTGATGGTAAGCAGCTCTTCTTGGAGAAGGACACACCCAAAACCAAACCATTATTCTCTAGTCTTGGGCAGTGCCATAGCCTCTGTACCATGGTCTTCCACTGTCTTGGGTTAGAGTTCACTTACTTGAGGGTACACTCAGGCGCACTATTCTATCTGTTTTCTTATTTTCTTTCTTCACTGAGGTATTTTTCCTGTTGGAACCCATGGGCTCACTTACAAATAGAAATAATAATAATAATAATAATAATAATAATAATAATAATAATAATAATAATAATAATAATAATAATCATCTCTTCCTTCAACTGAGATTTATCAATTTCTTCTTTAGCCATTGTTCTCAACATTATAATCGTTGCTAATCCTTCCTCTCTTCATTTCACTTGTTCATAATGATGCATGTATTCTTTTTAAAGCTCCCTTTTCTTATGCATGTGAATGAACAATGTTCCTTTGTTCATATTGGAAAACTCTCCTCGGCTCTATGAAGGAATTTTTTTTTTTTTTTTTTTTTTTTTTTTTTTTTTTACCATGATACATCTGTAATAAAAACACCATCAAGGATGTTATATGAATTTTTTAAAATTCCTATGTGATCGAACAATATCAAGTAGTCTTTTATATTTGGATTATATCCACGATACCAGATAGAAATGCTGTGAAAGAATTTTCCAACATTAGTGTTTAATCTGAAGCTTTTTACCAAATCAAAGGTTAGCCTTTAGTTTATTAATCAAATGAAGATTTCGGATTCATAAAATGAATTACGACACGTGTCATCTATTTTATTTCTAATCTTTTTCATCTTTTATTATGCTGTAAAAAGATACTCTTTAATTCGTGCTTCAAAGCTCATGATTTCATTTTAAACTAAACACTGTCTTTGTTTGTCATTATTATTATTATTATTATTATTATTATTATTATTATTATTATTATTATTATTATTATTATTATTATTATTATTATCATTATTATTATTATTATTATTATTATTATTGCTAAGCTATAACCATAGCAAGATACTATAACCCCAAGGGCTCCAACAGACAAAAATATCCCAGTGAAAAAAAGGAAATAAGGGAATAAATAAACGATCTGAGAAATAATGAACAATTAAAATAAAATATTTTGAAAACATAACAACATCAAAACGTATATTTTATATATAAACTATAAAATGGCTTATGCCAGCCTGTTCAACATAAAAACATTTGCTGCAAGTTTGAACTTTTGAAGTTTTACCGTTTCAACAACCCGATTAGGAAAGTATTTCACTTTTGTCTAAACTAAAGCCTTCTCATCCTGCTTATACCAGAGACAATGTATCTCTTATTAGAGTCAAAATTCTGTTTTTACATAATTATATTGAAAACATATAATAATTTCTAACCATGATTTATTGTGAAAGTCACGTACTAGGAAGTTGTGCATATACTGTATATCTAAGAGAATTTATCTTTATGGGTACGTGTTTCATACCTCTTGTTCCAACATATTTGAATGTTTAAACCAAGATCCAGAGTCCAGATTGCTTAAGGTTAAACAAAGGGAAATTGTTCAAAATTAAGCTCTCTATTCAGATATTAGGCTGTCTTCTTAGATTCACTCCTATTATACTATTCTCAATAATAATAATAATAATAATAATAATAATAATAATAATAATAATAATAATAATAATGATAATAATAATAATAATAATAATAATAATAATAATAATAATAATAATAATAATAATAATAATAATAATAATAATAATAATCTCCCAATGCATAAGCATATTTCTCTTTTGAAAACCGGGAGATTATTTCTCTCTAATCTTCAATTATCATGAAATTTTAGTTTTTTTTACACCTATTCTTACGTATATAGTTTTAAACTTATATATTAAGAAATTAATTATGCATTATCATATTCAGCAAACCACAAAGTACAAATTTCCCGTCATAAGTGGAAAGAAAATCACTCCATAATAAAATATTTGTTAGAAATTATGAACTAAAATGTTAGACTATTACGTACACATTATTGAGCAAGAATTCAAGATTAATTGGTACTTAAATATTGTGTCAATAAGGTATCAATGTTTTTGATTATTTATGACATTGATTTAATTTAAAAAGATACGACTCGAACGTAAATTTATTAAAACTGCTTTTCTCTTTTACATTATTTTTTTATTCGGAAACTAATCTTAAATTCAATCTTTTAAGCGTTTCGATTGCCATACAAATTGAATGTTTGCTGTACTAGTCAGGGCCACCCATACTAGGTTGGTTTACTGTGAGCGATTAGACGGAAATGTCCCATCATCACCATTCGCACTGGCCAGTGTGTTATTGAAAACTGACCAAAACCCAGACACAAATTTACATGTCTAAGGCCTGTGTCCTGCCGTGGACTAAAATTGGCTGCATTTGTTGTTTAAATATATATATATATATATATATATATATATATATATATATATATATATATATATATATATATATATATGTGTGTGTGTGTGTGTGTGTGTGTATGTGTAAATATATACATACATATATATATATATATATATATATATATATATATATATATATGTGTGTGTGTGTGTGTGTGTGTATGTATGTATATGTATATATATATATATATATATATATATATATATATATATGTGTGTGTGTGTGTGTGTGTGTATGTATGTGTGTGTGTATGTATATGTGTATATATATGCATACATATATATATATATATATATATATATATATGTGTGTGTGTGTGTGTGTGTGTGTATGTATATGTGTATATATATACATACATACATATATATATATATATATATGCGTGTGTGTATTTTCATCTCTCTCTCTCTCTCTCTCTCTCTCTCTCTCTCTCTCTCTCTCTCTCTCTCTCTCTCTCTCTATATATATATATATATATATATTTATATACATATATATATACATATATATATATATACATATATATATATATGTGTGTGTGTGTGTGTATGTATATGTATATGCAGAAAGTGCATTCATCCGGGTCTCTCTCTGACCTACCACCAAATGAAGTTTCGTCAGATGGACATGACATTTCCGGAAGATATGAAAACTTAATTTGAGATTAATCCGAATCCACAAAATTCAGGATTCCAATTTTCATTGCTCGTAACCATGAAGATTTTAAACTTTTATCCAAAGTTTTGTAAACCAGAAAACTAAGGAAGAGTTTTTAAATTCTTCATGTCTAAAACATTTCATAGAAATTAGAGTCTCTATTAGAATCTTGTGGATGGAAATATTTTAGAGAAGGCTGTTGACTGAGGTATATTTTCTTTTGTCTTTCCATTGTGCTTTGTAAATACAAAAAAAAAAAAAAAATGTCTTCTAAAATCCTCTTTAGTCTA
>NC_090730.1:19985258-19997758 GCF_036898095.1 Palaemon carinicauda
TGATCTACCTAGTTGTTTTTATTCCAATATGTGATCTACCTACTAGTTTTCATTCCAATATGTAATCTACCTAGTTGTTTTCATTCCAATATGTGATCTACCTACTAGTTTTCATTCCAATATGTAATCTACCTAGTTGTTTTCATTCCAATATGTGATCTACCTAGTTGTTTTCATTCCAATATGTGATCTACCTACTAGTTTTCATTCAAATATGTGATCTACCTACTAGTTTTCATTCCAATATGTGATCTACCTAGTTGTTTTCATTCCAATATGTGATCTACCTAGTTGTTTTCATTCCAATATGTGATCTACCTACTAGTTTTCATTCCAATATGTGATCTACCTAGTTGTTTTCATTCCAATATGTGATCTACCTACTAGTTTTCATTCCAATATGTAATCTACCTAGTTGTTTTCATTCCAATGTGTGATCTACCTAGTTGTTTTCATTTCAATATGTGATCTACCTAGTTGTTTTCATTCCAATATGTGATCTACCTAGTTGTTTTCATTCCAATATGTGATATACCGAGTTGTTTTAATTCCAATATGTGATCTACCTAGTTGTTTTCATTCCAATATGTAATCTACCTAGTTGTTTTCATTCCAATATGTGATCTACCTACTAGTTTTCATTCCAATATGTGATCTACCTAGTTGTTTTCATTCCAATATGTGATCTACCTAGTTGTTTTCATTCCAATATGTGATCTACCTACTAGTTTTCATTCCAATATGTAATCTACCTAGTTGTTTTCATTCCAATATGTGATCTACCTAGTTGTTTTCATTCCAATATGTGATCTACCTAGTTGTTTTCATTCCAATATGTGATCTACCTAGTTGTTTTCATTCCAATATGTGATCTACCTACTAGTTTTCATTCCAATATGTAATCTACCTAGTTGTTTTCATTCCAATATGTGATCTACCTAGTTGTTTTCATTCCAATATGTGATCTACCTACTAGTTTTCATTCCAATATGTAATCTACCTAGTTGTTTTCATTCCAATATGTGATCTACCTACTAGTTTTCATTCCAATATGTGATCTACCTAGTTGTTTTCATTCCAATATGTGATCTACCTAGTTGTTTTCATTCCAATATGTGATCTACCTACTAGTTTTCATTCCAATATGTAATCTACCTAGTTGTTTTCATTCCAATATGTGATCTACCTAGTTGTTTTCATTCCAATATGTGATCTACCTAGTTGTTTTCATTCCAATATGTGATCTACCTAGTTGTTTTCATTCCAATATGTGATCTACCTACTAGTTTTCATTCCAATATGTAATCTACCTACTAGTTTTCATTCCAATATGTGATCTACCTAGTTGTTTTCATTCCAATATGTGATCTACCTAGTTGTTTTCATTCCAATATGTGATCTACCTAGTTGTTTTCATTCCAATATGTGATCTACCTAGTTGTTTTCATTCCAATATGTGATCTACCTAGTTGTTTTCATTCCAATATGTGATCTACCTACTAGTTTTCATTCCAATATGTAATCTACCTACTAGTTTTCATTCCAATATGTGATCTACCTAGTTGTTTTCATTCCAATATGTGATCTACCTAGTTGTTTTCATTCCAATATGTGATCTACCTAGTTGTTTTCATTCCAACGGGTGACCTACCGAGTTGTTTTCATTTCAATATGTGATCTACTGAGTCGCTTTCATTCCAATCTGTGACCTACCAAGTTGTTTTCATTTCAATATGTGTTCTACCAAGTTTTTTTTTCATTCCAGTATCTGATTTACCGAGTTGTTTTCATTTCAATATGTGATCTACTGAGTTACTTTCATATCAATAGGTGACTTACTGAGTTGTTTTTATTCCAATGTATGATCTACTGAGTCGCTTTCATTCCAATCTGTGACCTACCTAGTTGCTTTCATTCCAATATGTGATCTACCGAGTTGTTTTCATTCCAATATGTGATCTACTGAGTTGCTTTCATATCAATAGGTGACCTACTGAGTTGTTTTCATTCCAATATGTGATCTACTGAGTTGCTTTCATTTCAATAGGTGACCTACCGAGCAGTTCTCATTCCATTATGTGATCTACTGAGTTGCTTGCATTTCAATAGGTGACGTACCGAGTTGTTTTCATTCCAATGTATGATCTACCGAGCTGTTTTCATTCCAATAGGTGACCTACCTAGTTGCTTGCATTACAATATGTGATCTACCAAGTTTTTTTTTTTCATTCTAGTATCTGATCTACTGAGTTGTTTTCATTCCAATATGTGATCTACTGAGTCGCTTTCATTCCAATAGGTGACCTACCGAGTTGTTTTCATTCCAATATGTGATCTACTGAGTTGCTTTCATATCAATAGGTGACCTACCGAGTTGTTTTTATTCCAATATGTGATCTACTGAGTTGCTTTCATAACAATAGGTGACCTACCGAGTTGTTTTTATTCCAATATGTGATCTACTGAGTTGCTTTCATATCAATAGGTGACCTACCGAGTTGCTTTCATTCCAATATGTGATCTACTGAGTTGCTTTCATATCAATAGGTGACCTACCGAGTTGTTTTCATTCCAATATGTGATCTACTGAGTTCCTTTCATATCAATAGGTGACCTACCGAGTTGTTTTCATTCCAATATATGATCTACTGAGTTGCTTTCATATCAATAGGTGACCTACCGAGTTGCTTTTATTCCAATATGTGATCTACTGAGTTGCTTTCATTTCAATAGTTGACCTACCGAGTTGTTTTCATTCCAATATGTGATCTACTGAGTTGCTTTCATATCAATAGGTGACCTACCGAGTTGTTTTTATTCCAATATGTGATCTACTGAGTTGCTTTCATTTCAATAGTTGACCTACCGAGTTGTTTTCATTCCAATATGTGATCTACTGAGTTGCTTTCATATCAATAGGTGACCTACCGAGTTGTTTTCATTCCAATATGTGATCTACTGAGTTGCTTTCATATCAATAGGTGACCTACCGAGTTGTTTTCATTCCAATATGTGATCTACTGAGTTCCTTTCATATCAATAGGTGACCTACCGAGTTGTTTTCATTCCAATATGTGATCTACTGAGTTCCTTTCATATCAATAGGTGACCTACCGAGTTGTTTTTATTCCAATATGTGATCTACTGAGTTGCTTTCATTTCAATAGGTGACCTACTGAGCAGTTCTCATTCCATTATGTGATCTACTGATTTGCTTGCATTTCAATAGGTGACCTACCGAGTTGTTTTCATTCCAATGTATGATCTACCGAGCTGTTTTCATTCCAATAGGTGACCTACCTAGTTGCTTTCATTACAATATGTGATCTACCAAGTTTTTTTTTTCATTCTAGTATCTGATCTACTGAGTTGTTTTCATTCCAATATGTGATCTACTGAGTTGTTTTCATATCAATAGGTGACCTACCGAGTTGTTTTCATTCCAATATGTGATCTACTGAGTTGCTTTCATATCAATAGGTGACCTACCGAGTTGCTTTTATTCCAATATGTGATCTACTGAGTTGCTTTCATTTCAATAGTTGACCTACCGAGTTGTTTTCATTCCAATATGTGATCTACTGAGTTGCTTTCATATCAATAGGTGACCTACCGAGTTGTTTTTATTCCAATATGTGATCTACTGAGTTGCTTTCATTTCAATAGTTGACCTACCGAGTTGTTTTCATTCCAATATGTGATCTACTGAGTTGCTTTCATATCAATAGGTGACCTACCGAGTTGTTTTCATTCCAATATGTGATCTACTGAGTTCCTTTCATATCAATAGGTGACCTACCGAGTTGTTTTCATTCCAATATGTGATCTACTGAGTTCCTTTCATATCAATAGGTGACCTACCGAGTTGTTTTTATTCCAATATGTGATCTACTGAGTTCCTTTCATATCAATAGGTGACCTACCGAGTTGTTTTTATTCCAATATGTGATCTACTGAGTTGCTTTCATTTCAATAGGTGACCTACCGAGCAGTTCTCATTCCATTATGTGATCTACTGAGTTGCTTGCATTTCAATAGGTGACCTACCGAGTTGTTTTCATTCCAATGTATGATCTACCGAGCTGTTTTCATTCCAATAGGTGACCTACCTAGTTGCTTTCATTACAATATGTGATCTACCAAGTTTTTTTTTTTTCATTCTAGTATCTGATCTACCGAGTTGTTTTCATTCCAATATGTGATCTACTGAGTCGCTTTAATTCCAATAGGTGACCTACCGAGTTGTTTTCATTCCAATATGTGATCTACCATGTTTTTTTTTTCCATTCCAGTATCTGATCTACCGAGTTGTTTTCATTCCAATATGTGATCTACTGAGTTGCTTTCATATCAATAGGTGACCTACCGAGCTGTTTTTATTCCAATATGTGATCTACTGAGTTGCTTTCATAACAATAGGTGACCTACCGAGTTGTTTTTATTCCAATATGTGATCTACTGAGTTGCTTTCATATCAATAGGTGACCTACCGAGTTGTTTTTATTCCAATATGTGATCTACTGAGTTGCTTTCATTTCAATAGTTGACCTACTGAGTTGTTTTCATTCCAATATGTGATCTACCAAGTTTTTTTTTTTCATTCTAGTATCTGATCTACCGAGTTGTTTTCATTTCAATATGTGATCTACTGAGTTGCTTTCATATCAATAGGTGACCTACCAAGTTGTTTTTATTCCAATATGTGATCTACTGAGTTGCTTTCATATCAATAGGTGACCTACCGAGTTGTTTTCATTCCAATATGTGATCTACCATGTTTTTTTTTTTCATTCCAGTATCTGATCTACCGAGTTGTTTTCATTCCAATATGTGATCTACTGAGTTGCTTTCATATCAATAGGTGACCTACCGAGCTGTTTTTATTCCAATATGTGATCTACTGAGTTGCTTTCATAACAATAGGTGACCTACCGAGTTGTTTTTATTCCAATATGTGATCTACTGAGTTGCTTTCATATCAATAGGTGACCTACCAAGTTGTTTTTATTCCAATATGTGATCTACTGAGTTGCTTTCATATCAATAGGTGACCTACCGAGTTGTTTTTATTCCAATATGTGATCTACTGAGTTGCTTTCATTTCAATAGTTGACCTACTGAGTTGTTTTCATTCCAATATGTGATCTACTGAGTTGCTTTCATATCAATAGGTGACCTACCGAGTTGTTTTTATTCCAATATGTGATCTACTGAGTTGCTTTCATTTCAATAGTTGACCTACCGAGTTGTTTTCATTCCAATATGTGATCTACTGAGTTGCTTTCATAGCAATAGGTGACCTACCGAGTTGTTTTTATTCCAATATGTGATCTACTGAGTTGCTTTCATATCAATATGTGACCTACCGAGTTGTTTTTATTCCAATATGTGATCTACTGAGTTGCTTTCATATCAATAGGTGACCTACCGAGTTGTTTTTATTCCAATATGTGATCTACTGAGTTGCTTTCATTTCAATAGGTGACCTACCAAGCAGTTCTCATTCCAATATGTGATCTACTGAGTCGCTTTTATTTCAATAGATGACCTACTGAGTTGTTTTCATTCCAATATGTGATCTACTGAGTTGCTTTCATATCAATAGGTGACCTACCGAGTTGTTTTTATTCCAATATGTGATCTACTGAGTTGCATTCATATCAATAGGTGACCTACCGAGCAGTTCTCATTCCAATATGTGATCTACTGAGTCGCTTTTATTTCAATAGGTGACCTACCGAGTTGTTTTCATTCCAATATGTGATCTACTGAGTTGCTTTCATTTCAATAGGTGACCTACCGAGCAGTTTTCATTCCAATATGTGATCTACTGAGTTGCTTTCATTTCAATAGGTGACCTACAGAGTTGTTTTCATTCCAATATGTGATCTACTGAGTTGCTTTCATTTCAATAGGTGACCTACCGAGTTGTTTTCATTCCAATATGTGATCTACTGAGTCGTTTTCATTTCAATAGGTGACCTACCGAGTTGTTTTCATTCCAATATGTGATCTACTGAGTTGCTTTCATTTCAATAGGTGACCTATCGAGCAGTTCTCATTCCAATATGTGATCTACTGAGTCGATTTCATTTCAATAGGTGACCTACCGAGTTGTTTTCATTCCAATATGTGATCTACTGAGTTGCTTTCATTCCAATAGGTGACCTACCGAGTTGTTTTCATTCCAATATGTGATCTACTGTGTTGCTTTCATATCAATAGGTGACCTACCGAGTTGTTTTTATTCCAATATGTGATCTACTGAGTTGCTTTCATATCAATAGATGACCTACTGAGTTGTTTTCATTCCAACATGTGATCTACTGAGTTGCTTTCATTTCAATAGATGACATACTTAGTTGTTTTCATTCCAATATGTGATCTACTGAGTTGCTTTCATTTCAATAGATGACCTACTGAGTTGTTTTCATTCCAATATGTGATCTACTGAGTTGCTTTCATTTCAATAGATGACCTACTGAGTTGTTTTCATTCCAATATGTGATCTACTGAGTTGCTTTCATTTCAATAGATGACCTACTGAGTTGTTTTCATTCCAATATGTGATCTACTGAGTTGCTTTCATTTCAATAGATGACCTACTGAGTTGTTTTCATTCCAATATGTGATCTACTGAGTTGCTTTCATTTCAATAGATGACCTACTGAGTTGTTTTCATTCCAATATGTGATCTACTGAGTTGCTTTCATTTCAATAGATGACCTACTGAGTTGTTTTCATTCCAATATGTGATCTACTGAGTTGCTTTCATTTCAATAGATGACCTACTGAGTTGTTTTTATTCTAATATGTGATCTACTGAGTTGCTTTCATATCAATAGATGACCTACTGAGTTGTTTTCATTCCAATATGTGATCTACTGAGTTGCTTTCATTTCAATAGATGACCTACTGAGTTGTTTTTATTCCAATATGTGATCTACTGAGTTGCTTTCATATCAATAGATGACCTACTGAGTTGTTTTCAGTCTAACATGTGATCTACTGAGTTGCTTTCATTTCAATAGATGACCTACTGAGTTGTTTTTATTCCAATATGTGATCTACTGAGTTGCTTTCATTTCAATAGATGACCTACTGAGTTGTTTTCAGTCTAATATGTGATCTACTGAGTTGCTTTCATTTCAATAGATGACCTACTGAGTTGTTTTTATTCCAATATGTGATCTACTGAGTTGCTTTCATATCAATAGTTGACCTACTGAGTTGTTTTTATTCCAATATGTGATCTACTGAGTTGCTTTCATTTCAATAGATGACCTACTGAGTTGTTTTTATTCCAATATGTGATCTACCGAGTTGTTTTCATTCCAATAGGTGATCTACCAAGTTTTTTTTATTCCAACATCTGATCTACCGAGTTATTTTCCTTTCAATATGTGATCTACTGAGTTGCTTTCATTTCAATAGATGACCTACTGAATTGTTTTTATTCCAATATGTGATCTACCGAGTTGTTTTCATTCCAATAGGTGATCTACCAAGTTTTTTCATTCCAACATCTGATCTACCGAGTTATTTTCCTTTCAATATGTGATTTACTGAGTTGTTTTCTTTTAATAGGTGACCTACTGAGTTGCTCTCATTGCGATATATGATCTACCAAACTATTTTCATTCCAATAGGTGACCTACCGAGTTGTTTTTATTCCAATATGTGATCTACCGAGCTGTTTTTTCTTCACCATAACACGCTTCGCTCTCAAAGAACAAAAAACATCACTACTCCTATGACTGGCAAGCGATTAATATAGAGCTGCGCTCGCCCGCCCCGTTGGTGTTTATTTCGGGGATAATTTTTAAAACTTCTGATGGTTTTCGCTCTTCACGATCTATTCGTAGATCACATGTCATAAATAGCAGATCACTGTTATAGATTGGTAGATCGCAAACTTTTGATAGATCACATAAGGAAAGAGCTCTGAATTACGTTGTATTTGATTAATTTACTCTAACAAGAGCCTCTATTTCTTTTATATTTAATATATTATGCTTTTGGGTTTCTATTTGATTAAATTTTGGTATAATTGACTATCCAATTTCACTAAAGTTAACAGTTTTACCAATATATAAGTTGACATACCACTAGCTTTATATCTAATGTTTGATTTCCATTAGAGGCAGGACATCTATAAAAAGAATTCTTCTTGGTAAAATTGTGTATTGTTGGAAAATATTTGAACACGTTAAAATCATATATCCTTACATAAGGGAAAACTACAATTTTAAACATATTCTATATTAGAATTTACCACATAGCAATGGTTTTATAACGTCCGTAACCATGTCCTATTTAATCAACCAATCTATTTTAACGTTATTAATAAACTTAGGATATTTTATTTATTCATTACTTCTCATATATAGTTTTTTTTTTTTTTTTTTTTTTTTCTTATCCCCTTTAGGGGCGTAGGAGCGTTTTTCCGGAGGGGGAGGGGCCCGCTAAGGTTTGAAAAGGCTCTGACGGTGAGGGTCTGATGGGTTGATTTCAAGTTTAAGAACAGATTCCTGAATTCAACAGGAATATGTACAGTGAACTTGAGATGAATTTATATCTCTCTTGATAGATCGATTGGTAAAATCATCAATGTAGGCATTGTATGGCTGAGGTGTACTGTAGGTTCGAATCCTTGCTCAGCCAGATGCATTATCATCATCATCATCATCTAATACACTTATTGACACAAAGGGCCTCAGTTAGATTCTGCCAGTAGTCTCTATCTTGAGCTTTCAAATCAATAATTCTCCATTCATCACCTCCTGTTTTACGCTTCATAGACCTCAGCCATGGAGGCCTGGGTCTTCCAACTCTTCTAGTGTCTTGTGGAGCCAAGTTGAAAGTTTAGTGAACTAATCTCTCTTGGGGAGTGCGAAGAGCATACCCAAATCATCTCCATCTACCCCTCATGATCTCATCCACAAATGGCCCTCGACTAATCTCTCTTATAGTCTCGTTTCTAATAATGTCCAGCCATTTAACTCCAAATATTCTTTTGAGGGCTTTGTTCTCAAATCTATAAAATCTGCTGGATATTGTTTCATTATCATACCACGACTCATGTCCATACAGTAACACCAATCTCACTAAATTAATATTTAGCCTTATTTTCATATATAATTTAAGGCGATTAGATTTCCAAATTTTAATTAACCTAGCCATTGTCTGATTTGCTTAAAATCTTTCATTGTACTTAAATTCTAAAGATCCTGTATTAAAGATCATAGATCCTGAATATCTAAATGATTCCTCCTCATTAATCCTTTCTCCTTCGAATGATATTTAATCTTACATTACATATTCCGTTCTCATTATCTCTTTCTTTCTTCTATTCATCTTAAGCCCAACCTCATGTGATATTTCATGCATTCTGGTAAGCAAGTTTTGCGAGTCTTGTGGTGTTTCGCTAATAAGGTCCTCTAATTTCCTGTTAACAATCCAGTCCAATCCTTCTCTGCTATGCCCACCTTTTCTATGCATTATAAAATCCATGAGTTGGATAACCAACACAGGTGACAACGCATTCCCTTGAAGTACTCCGCTGTTCACTGGAAATGCATTTGATAGTTTTAACATTAAATTTGCACTTACTATGTTCTTGAACAGGCTTAATCATAATTACAATTTTAAGATCAACTCCATAACAACACAGGACTGGTGCATACTATCAAATGCTTTTTCATACTCCACAAATACTATCAAAACTGGATTTCTGTATTCTACACATTGTTGTTCCACAAGTCTTAAAATGAAAATTTGGCAGTACAACCACCTTTTTGAAATTTTGCTTGTTCATCTCTCAGCTTTTCATCAATCTTTCTCTGTAGTCTCTTTAGAATGGGCAAACTATATATTTTCATGACAACTGACGTCAGTGTGTTGCTTCTGTAATTATTGCAATCAGTCACATCTCCTTTTTTAGCTATTCCCACCAACACTCCTAGTTCCCATTCATCAGGTTTTGTCTCTCCATGCTACATTTTACAAAATAATCTTGTAGGTATTCAGGGAGCTACTTCATTTTCTACCAAAATAATCTCAGCAGTTTTTTCATGGTATCCAGGGGCTTTCCATTTTGAATCTTTTAATGATAGCTTCGACTTCAAACACACTGAATTCATCTATGGGAACATCAAGGTCTTCATCAGCTTCAAGTATATCAATCAAATTATTCCCTTCATATCTCCTATTCATGACCTCACTAAAGTGTTCTATCCAACGTTGCCTTTCTTCATCTTCTTTTGTTATAAGAGATCAAGCCAGGAATATTTATCATAAAGGAATTTCCGGTGGATATACATTCCTAATGGTAGAATTCAATGTTAAATGGCATTTTGGTTGCTATTTACTTTGATTAAAATCACGAGTGTTAGCAATATATATTCAAGATATATATATATATATATATATATATATATATATATATATATATATATACACACAATTTCCTGATAAATTACAAATACCCTTTAATATCGAATTTGCTCTACCTTAGAATCTCAAACGCTTAGAGAAATTTCTTTAATGATATATATACATATATATCTATCCGGCCAAGGACTTGATCCTTTGACAGATATAAATAAGGATAAACATTTGACTGTTTAGGCAAGCCTAACCTTTATTCTCATTTCTATAGGTCATAGGGTATTTGTAACTTATTTGAAAATATTTTAATACCTCGAAAAAAATCTCGATTAACCTTTCTTGACATCCAACAACCAATCATCTTTATTAACCTTTCCATCGAATGAAAAATTTAAAGAAAACGGATATTTTTTTGTGATTAATTGGCATTATTTCAAACCGACTTTGATATCGTTACAAAAGATATCCTTCCCTTGAAACAAACTTTTGTACATAGCAAAACTTTATCAATATTCTCATTAATCCCTGGAATATTATTATCATGTATGCTTACATTTCCATGTCTAGAAACTATCACCTTCTACTCTATGCCCAGCACCAAATTCCTTAAAAACATCGCGATCAATATTCGACTATCAAAAATGAATGGTGACAATTTCCTTTATATAAATGAATATTGAATCTTCTTGTTATGGATATACTCCGTCTCTTCTGATTCATTTGCAGAGGTCATCAGCATCCCTGTCTTGAAGGTGAACTCTTTTCTCCTCCTGCTCTCTCTCTCTCTCTCTCTCTCTCTCTCTCTCTCTCTCTCTCTCTCTCTCTCTCTCTAGACGATGTTTCAGATACAGTTTTCTTATATATTGGCAATGGGCCTGTCATTGTCTTAGGAAGAATGAATGAATGATTTGAAGTTTACTGACTTAGGAAGACCGTTACCGTTACCGGTTTTCTGTATATATATATATATATATATATATATATATATATATGTGTGTGTGTATATATATATATATGTATATACTGTATATATATATATATATATATATATATATATATATATATATATATATATATATATATATATATATATATATATATATATATATATATATATATATATACAAACACTTAATGGATTCTTTTAACCTATATTGAGCCAAGAAACAGCTTAACTTACATACATATATTTACCCAGGAAATGAAAATAAGGTTTAGTCTATGGCTGATTTACACTCTGGAACGCACTTATTAACAAACTAGATTTGGCAGGTGGATGACGCAATAATCAGGCATTGGCGAAGACACAGAAATGTGACAATTTTCTTTTTCAGTATTCGATTTGTCTATGTTAATTACGCTAATTATGATAACATCGAGTTACGCCATTGTCATGCATCTTCTAGCATATAACTATCACTCCTTGAATGATTCGAATCCGTAATGAATGATATTCTCCATTCAAGGAAATTACATTTGGCACCAATGCCCCAAACTCATCCCACCAACCTTAACTCTGCTGATGATTGTTACCTTGGTCACTTGTACAGGAACATGACTTATCATCCATGTGCTCTGATGAAGAAAGACAATACTATACACCTTATTAGTAAACTCAGATTGCTTCCGATACCATATGAAAAATTCAAACGATTTTCTGATAAAATTATTCATTCCTAATAAGGAAACGATCGTTGGACAATTTATCGACTACCAATTATCTAGCCTCTACCTTCCTTAGTACACTTGTTTGACATACGTGGTCGCCAAATAATAGAGTGTATTAGTAGGGATAAGGTGTATCTGATGCCATCTATTGGCGTTAACGTAAAACTCGTTACTATGTAAGGGAGGGGCCTAGAGAACTCGGCTTTATTATGCCTTTCAGAATGTAACAATACTGTTATTCTACAGAGTTTTTACTAATAATACATAAACCATGAAACATATTAATTGTATTTTGGTTTAGTAAAAAGCTACTTGAAAATTAGGTTAAATAACTGAGTAATTACTTTGATTGTCTCCCTGATTTTAGTACATGTGGCATCTGGTGATCGCCCGTCCCCCTGAAACCCCAAACGTAATTGAACAAACGATTGTTTGCCGTGGAA
>NC_090730.1:20012758-20020258 GCF_036898095.1 Palaemon carinicauda
TCATGGACAACGCCAAAAAATTTTGGAGATGATCCACATCAAGATCACGATTGTGGATCAAATTTGCAGTTTCCACCATCTACAGTGAACATATAAAAGGGGGGTTTAACTGCCCGTAGACTTTTGTTAAATACATGTTACAGTAGATTCATCCACCGTCGGCATATGAAAAAAGAAGTGTTCTGTCCGTAGACTTAAGTAAAATGTTGGCAATGTTCATTGGCGAAGATCTGAAATCTCTGATTGCTCCTGTTTGTATTTCTTCGATGTTTCATAACCTAATCTCTAAAGCTATTAAGATTAAAGGTAATAAATTACTTTCTTAATTCTCCGTCTCGCTTACGAAATGTAATATCTGATCAGTAAAGGTTGTGGTAGACTGGTGGACAGCATTTTTGACTCGCGATTGGGGGTTAGGAGTTCAAGACACACTCACAGCTCAAAAAAGCAATTACTAGCGTTCAAAACCTAGCGGTCTGTGTGAGCTAGGAAAGAGGAGTTTAGGGAATTTATACAGTATGTATTATATATCAGCTGAGTCATAAGCAGCCATTGCCTGGCCCTCCTTGGCTCTAGCTTGGGTGGAGAAGAGCTTGGGTGCTGATCATATGTATATATGGTTAGTCTCTTGGACATTGTCCTATCCTTTGCCTCTGTCGCTCACATTAACCTTTAAGGATTTTTATATACATTTTAATTTAGGAACAAGATATTTATTCATCAATTTTCCTTTATCTATATTCGTAGACCTAATTACTATAAATCTATATAATTTCAATTTAGTATATTTGATAGTTAAATCGTCAAATAGTGCTTTACTCATTAATTTCATAAGATTAATAATAATGCGCAACATCGTGTCCAGTACTATTAATGTTGCTACCATTATTATTTTTATTCCTAAAAGGGAAACTGCAGATATATTTGAAAGAATCCGGATTGCTACCAGAGATTAATAAAGTCAGCAAATTTAGGACTAAACAATAAAAATCGAAATGGGAATATCTAAAAGGAATATTAAAGATGAATATCTATGTGAAATAAAGTGTATTTGCTGATAGGCCGTAAAACCATACTGTTTAATGATAAAAAAAAAACAATTGCACCAAGCTTTAACTTATTAGGTTTCACCAATTCAATTGTGTAATTAAAAAATTACTTTATCATTTCCAGAATCCAATTATTCACCATCGAACACTCTCTCTCTCTCTCTCTCTCTCTCTCTCTCTCTCTCTCTCTCTCTCTCTCTCTCAACGATCTTTCAGAATCATTTTCCTATGTTCGTGATTGGCCTATCATTGACTTGAGAAGATCGTGGACATTAATGGTAAGGGAAAAACATTATTGGATTCTTTTAACCTATATCAAAACAAGAAACGGCTTTACTAACATGCAAATGATGATAAGGTTTATTTTATAACAGACTTATACTAGAAAACGCCCTTATTAACAAATAAATTTCCAGTTGGATGA
This sequence comes from Palaemon carinicauda, assembly GCF_036898095.1. Taxonomy (NCBI): domain Eukaryota; kingdom Metazoa; phylum Arthropoda; class Malacostraca; order Decapoda; family Palaemonidae; genus Palaemon; species Palaemon carinicauda. Next base: position 20,014,232 of record NC_090730.1, read on the forward strand.
CGCATCGCAGTCAGGCGCTGGCGAAAACAAAGAAATGTGACTATTTTCTTTTCCAATATTCGATTTTCCGATGTTAATTACACTGATTATAAGAACATAAAATTACACTATAGTCATGTACTCTTTGGCATATAACTAATACTCCTTAAAGGATATGAATCTGTAATGAATAATGATATTCTCTTTTCAAGGAAATGGCTTTAGGCAACCTTAACTATGTTGATGATTGTTACATTGGTCACTTGCACAAGATCATGACTTTCCATTCACGTGTTCTGATGAAGAAAGGAAACAGTAAACACTTTTATAAATAAACTTAGGTTGCTTCTGATAGCATATGAAAAATTCACACGATATCCTAATAAAGATATTAATTTCTAATAAGGAAACGATCGTTGGACAATTTTTCAACTATCAATTCTCTAGCCACGATCTTTCTAGCACACTTTTTGACACACGTGGTCGTCAAATAATAGACTGCATTAGTTGGGACAAGGTGCCTCTGATGCCATCTATTGGAGTTAAAGTAAAACTCGTTACGATGTAAGGGAGGGAGCTAGAGAAGTCAGCGTTATTATGCCTTTCGGAATGTAACAATTTTGTTATTCTACGGAGTTTTTTTCTATCAATAAGCGTCATACCATGAAGCATAGAATTTATATTTGGGTTTCATAAAAAGGTAGTTAAAATTACATCAAATAACTGTGTAATTACTTTGATTATCTCACAGATTTTAGTACATGTGGCATATCTGGCGATCCCCTCACAAACCCCCAAATTTTATTGACCTAACGATTGTTTGCTGAATAAATATTTCTGTGATATTTATTGCGAAATTTGTAATTTCCTAAGAACTGAGTTGAGGAGAGATAACAAGGAACTTCAAGTTCAAGTGCGTCTGTTTTATAGCAATTTTGTGCCCAAATAGCAATATAAACGAAGCAATAACAATTGTAGTAAGTGGATGATGGGGATAATTGGTAATTTGGTACTCTACCGCTAAGGCCATCTATTGGTCATGAAAATAAACAATGTGTAGAGCTCTTTAATCCTTGCATTCTAGAACCTTCTATGGTGTCATTTGATTTGAAAATAGTCAAAAATAAATTTCTTAATTGGGACTTGATATAATTTATATCTGCCATACATCTTTCTGCATAAGTATCAATATATCACCCTTTTCCAATTGGATAAAATCATTCACATGAATAGAACAAGGGACGTGTGCTGCCATCTTTTGACAAAAAGTAGAAACACTCGAATTCTATTCAAATATGGATAAGTATTTTATTGCTAAAACATACGTTCATGGTATTTTTTTTATCATTACATCAATAATTCATAATTCCATTATTACTATGTTTATTCTGAGTTTTAAGTCCCAATTTATGGAAATTATATGTAAAATACAGTTAATATGTATTAAAATATATATAGAGCAGATTCCAATATCTTAAAAGCAGAGTTGGAACTCGGCCGTGGAATTAAAAACCACATATTTACTCAAAATATATTCATGTTCGCAGCAAATATGTTGTTAGCTGATCTGTACAGCAAATTTACTTTTGAGAAACACTTTAGGTCTGTACATTCTTCAATTGCAATAAAAATGGGCTTATGTCGGCGATCAATCTATTCTGAAGAAGTGTTTTTATTCTTTCATTCTTCCTTGCTTCGAGTATTGTTCTCCTGTCTAGTTTTCAGCTGCTGATTCTCATCTTAATTTGTTGGACAGGAACTTATTGACAATCAGATTTCTTATTCCTAACCTAGATATTAATCTGTGGAACCGTAGATCAATTAGTTCGTCATGCAAATTGCATAAGATTTTTCATAGTTCTGACTATCTTTTACATGCAGATCTTCCCGGCTTGGTATGCAGTTAATTAGAACTCCACACAAGAGGAGTTCCATTGCTATTACTCTTCTTCTTCTTCTTCTTCTTATTATTATTATTATTATTATTATCCGGTTTTTGATCGCTAATATCTCAGCCAATTTTAAAGCGTTTGCTTTCAAACTTGAACAGCAGTTTGACCCATAAGAGGGAAGTATAAATCAAGAAAATCGTGCAGGCGCATGCAGCGCCTCCTATGCAGAAAGCAAAACCCATTTAAAACGATCGCTCTTCGGGATCTCAAGAACTGCTGCATCAGTTGCCTTCAAATATTTTCTGGAGATACCTTGGGCTTGAGTCTAGTGCAGGTGCAAGTCTGAGTCAATTCTGTTCTGCAGTTTCAGAGATATCATGACGTCACTAATGGCTGCCACATGGTCGAAGATGCTGAATCAGAAACTACTTGGCCGATTTGAACCGAATTTGGTAGAAATATAGAGGGTCATGAGACAACAAACTGTGCAATATGAATGACCCTGACCTTGATCTCGAGGTCACAGGACAATTTTTATAGAAAAAAAAAATGGATTTTTGAAAACGATGAACAAATCTAGGGGTCTAGCCAGCTCGATTTCACGCAAAATTTCACCAGATCCTGAAAAGTAGGAACTAGATGGCCTACCAACGCAACCTAGACAGTAAAATCCTGGTTGCCTGTCTAAAATGTGTAGTTTAGGCCTCTTTGTAGGCCAATAATCAATAATATGGCTATTTCCAATCTGTCTATTGTTTCAACATGCCTAAGAGTAAATTATTATGAAATTGTGTGTGAAGTTCTTTCTAAGAATTGCTTCAGCAATTCTAATGATCTCTATTTCTAATAATCATGCCTTCTCCAGCATGAGACTCTGTACTAAACAGTATTTGAGAAGTTTTATTCCAGCTGTGACTAAGTTTTGAAAAGATCTTCCTAATCGGATAGTTGAATTGGTAGAACTTCAAAAGTTCAAGCTTGCACCAAATGTTTTTATGTTGAACAGGCTGACGTAAGTCTTTTTATAGTTTATATATGAAAGATCTGTTTTAATGTTGCTACTGTTCATAAGATATTTTATTTTAATTGCTCCTTATTCTCCTATAGTTTGTTTATTTCCTTATTTCCTTTCCTCACTGGGTTATTTTTCCATGTTGGAGACCTTGGGCTTATAGCATCTTGTTTTTCCAACTAAGGTTGTAGCTCAGCTAATAATAATAATAATAATAATAATAATAATGATAATAATAATTAGTCGGATAATATCCTACAGACTGACCATATACAGTATACATATGATCAACGCCCAAGTACTCTCCTCGCCCAAGCTAGGACCAGGGAGGGCCAGGCACCCCATCCTTAGCTCATAAGGATGGTGAGGTTGTAGAAGGTACAAGAAACGATCGAGTTTGAACGGTACTCGATCTCCCATCCAGCAAAACGCCAGACAGGGACGTTTCCAATAGGCCACCAGATACGTGAAATGAAAGACTCGGTACCATTTCAATCCTTTAAGAAGTCAAGAGGGTCTCAAGAAGTAGAATCGTCGATAGACATGTACATATCATCATTTTAAAGTTTTGTAAAGCATACTCACGACCATAGTGACCATATAGAGGGTCGTGGAGAGGAAGGAGACCATTATATAGCTGTATTGTAGTACCTTTATCCCCTTAAAAAAAAAAAGGACGCTTAAGGATGGTCTCATTACTGGCGAGAAGAATTGTCGTTTATTTATGGTCCTTATTTCCAGTTTAGATCAGTAACGTGCCTCATAGTCTGTTTTTTAGTAAATAAATGGAACTTTTATATAGTTATTTTTCTGTTATATCAGAGAGAGAGAGAGAGAGAGAGAGAGAGAGAGAGAGAGAGAGAGAGAGAGAGGATGATAAATACTTAATGTACAAAAGGGAGTAGGAGGAAGGAATCCTGAACCAGAGAATTTGGTAAATGGTTTATCATTGTGGACCAGGTATAGGAACTATCGCAGGAGGAACTATTGACTTATTGTCAGTATTATTATTATTATTATTATTATTATTATTAGCCAAGCTACAACCCTGGTTGGAAAAGCAAGATGCTATAAGCCCAGGGGCCCCAACAGGGAAAATAGCCCAGTGAGGAAAGGAAATAAGGAAAAATAAAATATTTTAGGAATAGTAACAATATTAAAATAAATATTTCCTATTTAAACTATAAAAACTTTAATAGAACAAGAGGAAGAGAAACTTGATAGAAAAGTATGCCCGAGTGTACTCTCAAGCAAGAGAATTCTAACCCAAGGCAGTGTAAGACCATGGTACAGAGGCTATGGCACTACCCAAGAATAGAGAACAATGGTTTGATTTTGGAGTGTCCTTCTCCTAAGAAGAGCTGCTTACCATAGCTAAAGAGTCTCTTCTACCCTTACCAAGAGGAAAGTAGCCACTGAACAATTACAGTGCAGTAGTTAACCCCTTGGGTGAAGAAGAATTGTCTAGTAATCTCAGTGTTGTCAGGTGTATGAGGACACAGGAGAATCTGTAAAGTATAGGCCAGACTATTCGGTGTCTGTGTAGGTAAAGGGAAAGAACCGTAACCAGAGAGAAGGGTCCTATGTAGTTCTGTCTGGCCAGTCAAAGGACCCCATAACTCTCTAGCGGTAGTATCTCAACGGGTGGCTGGTGCTCAGGCCAATCTACTACCTACTACTGAGTAGAAAGGAGAGCTCGTAGACATGAAATATATCCAAGATTGAAGAAGAGTCTTACATTCTAAGATATTGCAAAAGCTCTTTTAGCGTATTCACTTCAGATAGATTGCTAGGAGCAAGAGATGGAATTATCATAAGAAGAGCTGAAAAAGGCGTTTGGAATGGTAAAGGAACGGGAGAAGATGATAATAACAGATACGAATGGTATATCAGGGAAGAAGAGAAATAGTTAAGAGGAAGTATATTTGAATTAGTTTGCATGAACACATGGTGGAATACAATCAAATAGATTACATTTTAAACGTTTAAAGGCCGATAATGAATGGCAGAGGCAAGGGACAGGGACATTGCCCCATCAAGCAAGACAATGCCCTAGAGACTGATCATATATGCATGTGATCAGTGTCCAAGCACCCTCTCCACCCAAGCTGGGACCAAGGAGTGCCAGGCAATGGCTGCTGATGACTCAGCAGATAGAACTAAAGGTCCCCCAAACTCCCCATCCTTAGCTCACAAGGCTGGTTAGGTTGCAGTGACCAAAGAAACTAAAAAGTTTGAGAGGGACTCGAACCCCAGTCTGGCATTCACCAGTCAGGGACGTTACCATATCATAAGAAGTTAAGCGATTTACCACAGAATACTAATGATGGATACTAGGATACTAGGATGAGAAGTAGCAAACGCAGAGTGGCGACATCTACACTCTAGCAAAGGAAAGAAAAATGTCGGTGGAATAGAGAAGTACAGTTGCACAAAGGAGTCTCTGGCACATCTTGATTTAAAGAAGTGCAACCTTTCACACCCTTACTTCACGGCCAGTAACCAAACAGATAGCGTAGGGAGAATGGCTCAAGTGGTGGGCGGGGTTAAACACATTAACTCTCTTGGTAGTAAGGGTATGGCTTGGTGCACTTTGTACCACCCGTGTGTCACACGATCATAAATAGTAACATTTCTCTTTTTTTGTATATATTATCATTAGCGAATCTCCTGGACATCACCCTACATCTGACAACTGCCTACAACCCCGCTGCCAATGGAATGCTTGAACGTTTTCATCGCACCCTCAAAGCAACTTTGATGTCCCGCTGCAAGGATCCCAACTAGTTTACTCAGCTTCCCTGGGTCCTCCTAGGACTAAGGATCACTCCTAAAGACTTCCTGGACGTCTCGGTTCAGAGTGAGGTGTACCAGGAAGTCTTGTATCTAACTGTACAATATTCCCTTACGCAGAAATCGAAGACTTTCAGGGAGTGGAAGGGGAGACTTAAGCAATATGGAGAAAAGGAAAGAGAAACTAGGAGGATGTGATAATTAAAAAAACAGCAGAGTAATGAAAGAACAGAAATAATCTTGATATCAGTCTTTCATTATCAATGAACGTATTCTTTGACTAGAAATGTTTATTCCTGTCTTTTTTAAAATGTGGAAATCTTTATAGTACATAGAAATGATTTAAAGTCT
>NC_090730.1:20027758-20030258 GCF_036898095.1 Palaemon carinicauda
CGTTATATACAGCACCCGACCCAACTCTTAGCTACCTTTTCGGGGAGGTGATCCCTAAACAGCGTTTTTGGGTGGCATGAAATGTGGGGAAAATAAATATACAATAAGAGATTACACTGGTTTTGAGTTTAAAAGTTTGTCTAGATAATAAAGCATATTCACAAAGATATAAGTAAGAACATTTTCTAGGTAATTCTGAAATAAATATAAAGGACAATGATATATAAAATGTAGGGATTATAAATATAGAGTAAGAAATTACACTGTTTTGAGTTTAAAAGTTTGACTAGCTATGGAATAGTTGATTTATGGCAATGCGCAGTTCTACTTCTAACAGGTTGTAGTGTTTATGCGCCTCTTCTAGTGTTATGGCAGGTAAATCATATAAAAATTGGGGTAAGAAATGTCTATGTTTTTCTGATTTTAGAAAATTATTCCTAAACTTCCACAACAACAACTCCCTTCTTCTGAATAGAGTGGATGAATTAAGGGCGGTAAGGGCAGTCTCATAATTTACGTAGCCGCAAATGTTTTTATGTTGAACAGGCCGACGTCATTCTTTTCATAGTTTATACATGCAATATCTATTTTGATGCTGTTACTTATTTTGAAATATTCTATTTATATTTTTCGTTATTTCTCATATTATTTATTTATTTCCTTATTTCCTTCCATCACTGTGCTATTTTTCCCTGTTGGAGCCCTTGGGCTTATTGCATCTTACATTTACAACTAGGGTTGTAGCTTAGCTAGCAATAATAATAATAATAATAATAGCAATAATGATATTAATAATAATAATACCACCAAAGATAATTTTAATGTAGTGTTTTTGGATCCTTTCCAAAAAAATGTGGACATAGTTTCTATCTTGAAGTTAAACCGTCTGGCACGATGCAGGATGAATATACATTTATTTACTATATTGATAATATAGTCTATATGGGTATTCTAAGTTAAAATTAGATTGAGATGGACCCCGATAAGTATACATTCGGTGACAAGGAGTAGATTGAGGTTATTTAACTTGAATCTGGATGAATTAGGGATCTTATATTTCTCTTATCACGGGGAAATATCATACGGACTTTATAATCTAGTTGGGTCGGTGGACATTATAAGCATCTTCACTGTAATTTCATCGCATTAATTTCACCGTGGCAATTACATCTCATACATTTACACTGTATTGTAATTAAACCGTAATATATTACACTGTCATTAATTTATCGTTAGATTTCTTTCACCGCAAGTTAAATAAATCGCACAAAGCCAAAAAATAATTGAACAATAAAATGAGCGAACAGGTGGCGAAAAAGCAATTTGGAAATGTGTCCAGTTTTGTAAAGTAAATTGCCATGCAAGAGTTCATGCAAATGAAGACAGCATTACAAAGCGATCGGGAGAACACAAGCAGCAGGCAATATTGCTTGTGTTGAAGCAGCCAAAGTGATTAACTCGACTAAAGAATAAGGCAATCACAAATCAAGAGATAACACTTTGCATCGCATACGTTGAAGTATCCCAAACAGTTGCGGCCAGTTACCCTAACCTCAATCCTTAAAATGGTATATACGAAATACTACAAGTGTAGCAGCACAGATACCTGCAAATCCAATATGGTTACTTCAGTTAAGCATTCCTCTTGAATATAAGATACTCTGTTAAACATTTGCATTAAAGAACGGCAAAATTTCTGGCAACTTTTATTTTACTGAAATGCGGCCGATTTTTTGGTGAGCATTGGAGAAATGCGGTCAACCGTCTCCGCAAACAATCCAGGTTTAATCCGGAAGAAGTTCTTGTACTCCCTAGGGTCTTCTCGGTGTAGTTCTTGTGGCAGCTGGTCATAATCTCCATGTACGGATCCCCTCGTCAGCCAATCCCGACACCACGTCGTTCTTCTTGCTCTCCTTCTTTCAGTGCTTCCTCTGGTCGTTCTTCCGGATAGTTCTCGAGGATATGGGCAGAAGTTACAATGGGAATACTGGCAATTGTACCAACCGTGTGTCACACAATTGTACATAATTATTTTGTATATATTATGCTTGTATCTGCGCTCTTCCCTCGCACTAAAAAGAACCTGAATGATCATGTCTCCGTTTTGCTTAGTAACATTGTCTGTCTCTCGAACAGGTCATGTCCTGTTGCCTCGAGGTTTTGTATATAAAGAAGAATGTTCCTTAATAAATAACTCAGTCGTTTCCAATCTGCCTTTGAGTTCACAACTCCTCTCTCGGCCCGTCACACAATCATGTTGTCTGCCTCCCGTCTTGTGTAGTATTTTTGATCCATTTGCTATGGTGGTCAGTAAAGTAGGAATTTCCAAAGCCATTGAGCACTATATAGTTTGGGTACTTTTAATGTGACACTTCGTAACACTTGAAGGAACCTCGCAAACCTTGTGGCACATAGCAGGGGTACCTCGCGACACTGCGTAAGATACTTGGCAACATTGCGTCATTACATCGCAAAAGATTGTAAACACTTCGCCTCATCT
>NC_090730.1:20035258-20057758 GCF_036898095.1 Palaemon carinicauda
CTACTTTATTCACGAGTACATATTATAACACTGACATAGATAAAAGATGCCGGCGGACATCAGCTTCGGACATTTCGTCTTTGTCTGGTAAAAGGAGTAGAAATCCTGGTAGTCATCTTCATCTGGTACCACTGTTTGTTACTATATCAAATCACCTCTCTTCAAGGCGTATGACGTCATTCTTTCAATTTAGATATGGTGGCAGATTCAAAAAGCCCCTGTCCAAAGAGAAGCTCCGGGCAATCTAAGAAGAAGAAGAAGTTAGCAGTTTTGTCCAGCTGACACTGTACGCCCGTGTGGACGCACCTTAACGGTAAGGAAACTGCTTGTACGACACAGTAGAATTAAGTTTATTATAAGAATATATGCATCACATAATATCCATGGATAAAACCCTTACTATATTAAGTTACACACCTTAATTTTCATTGGAATTAGTGAAAAATATAACGGACAACGATGTATGAGGAATTTTTACCCTTCGATGCATAGAGAGAGAGAGAGAGAGAGAGAGAGAGAGAGAGAGAGAGAGAGAGAGAGAGAGAGAGAGAGAGCGAGAGAGAGAGAGAGAGATTCTTGCATACTTCTTCACTAATGGGTTTCACTTTCTTACAAGTAATGAAGGAGGGAGAGTTTGCTTCTTGATAGTATAGACAAAAGTTTGATTCAACGACACATGCATTCTATCGCAGTTGACTACCTCCTCCAAGTCACCGACAGAGATCGTTTGGAAAGATCAAAACCGCTAGAGATTAAACACAAGCAAAACTAGCGAGGCAAACATTGCTATAGGGATGTGTAAACTGTCAGTTAATATTTCATAAGTCAAATCTTGCCTTTATTCGACCAGAGAGAAAAAAAAAATCCTCACCAACGCTACTATGGTAGAGGTGAGTAGGTTTCTATGCATTACGCCATTTACTTATAATAAATTTCCAGTTAACATTCAAGTGGATTTACAATTAACACTCGACCCTAGTACCAGACTCAAATTAGTGTTGCCCAACACATTACTCATATATACAGTAAATTAGCCTAAAAACCACAAAAACAGTATTAGAGTATTTTATCAAATACCAATGTAGACAATACCCTCTTTACAATAACACGAGCCATTTTTTTTTATATATAAAATGAAGTTTTATACTAAGAAAAACTTAATATTCCCATCAAAACTCCAGTGAGCAATAAAAGCTTCATATCAACTCCTACGCCTATTGACGCAAAGGTCTGTTATTTTCTCCAGTCTCCATCTCGATTTTACTATTTATACTTTTACCAGAATAAGTATAGTCTATCATTAAATCTTACAGCCATCTCTGACTTTAGTAAAATTTAAGATTTTATATTTAAAATTGTTCAGAAAAGAGACCTTTGCATAATTGATAAAGTCTAATTGTAGCTATAAAATCTTACAGCCATCCGACTTTTTTAAAATTTAAGACAAGACTTATAATTTAAAATGATTCAGAAATGGTAAACATTTGCATAATTAACTGGAAAAGTCTAATTCTAGCATAAATGACATTTATTTTAAAATAAAAGGTAAATAGTTTACAAAATGTTCAAGAAAACAATACTTTGTAAAATCCACTCCAATTCAAGACTTAAATGTGAATTTCTCCAAGTTTGAAGATACTTATAAATTGACCCAATTTCACAGTAGCAGCAAGGCTTCTTCGCTACCCAACCCTTGCAATTTTTTATTGAAGCTCAAAATGTTAAGGACATTAATGAACACATGCGTATACGCATTAGATAAAATTATACTGATATACCACGCTGCACCTCCAGCCAACAACTTTACCCTGTTTAATTATTAATTTGGACAAACCAGATTCATTTATTGTAGAATAAATAAATTCTAATTCTTCAGCCTCCAAAAGGAAGACTTCTCCTTTGCAGATTACTTTAGTAATTAAAAACTAAATGGAAGTGTATCTAGAAGACTTCCACAACTATCTAGTTCGGATAAGCTTGTTCGGTAGTGCTGAAGTTGTCATCGATCACCCACAACTCAACCATGAGGAATATCTAACTTTTAAGACTTGAGTGCCCCACTCAGTTACAAAATCCTGGTAGTCAACTTCATCTGGTACCTGTGTTTGTTACCATATCAAATTACCTCACTTCAAGGCGTATGACGTATTGTCTGGTAAACTGAGTAGAAATCCTGGTAGCCATCTTCATCTGGTACCACAGTTTGTTACCATATCAAATTACCTCACTGTTCAGTGCAATCCATTCTTGCTCAAACCCAACAACCTGCGAAAAGATCATTATTAGTCGTAGGCAAATAGTAAATTTAAAGCCCTCTTTAACTTTGAAATAATTGTCAATTTTGGGATAGTTTTCCAAGAGATTTTAATTTGAGAAAAGCTGAAATAAACCATATTAAATTATTCCTGATGACAAATTTACTCAACCAGTAAAAGTTTAATGATCTACACCAGCCCAGGAAACGAAAGATGTAGATGACAAAAACTTTAAAATTTTAGTTACTAAAATGATAAACTGTAAATATTAGACATTTTTATAATTTCCTTAAATACTGAGAATTATAACTACAGTTCCTTAAAACTACAGTTCCTTAAAACTAGGTGTGGAAGTATGTTTTTTTTTTTTATTTTATTTTTATTTATTTTTTTTTTTTTTTTGCATGGCATTGCACTGTAAGCCCTCCTTTAACCTACGGTAGACCGAAGTCTACCGTAGGTTAAAGAAGACGTCCTCCACACCCCAGGGGCCTCGCCCCCAGGGGGGAGGACTAGCTTACAGTGCAATGCCAATGGTTTTTGGAAAATACACTAAAAGAACTTTATCTTACCTGGTTGTTTTGATTGAAAAATATAATTACCAACAACATCCGTTAAATCTGCAGCCTTCTTTTAATAGGGATATCCATACTCTGAACTAAGTCGATAAAAACTGGGCAATCAGCAGCTCTCCTCCACTGGGTGTATTCAAAATCGGAAATGGTCAACGCACAGAGTCCTGGAAAATATGGTCTGTTAAAAGTACAAAGAAAAAAGTACAAAGAAAAAAGTATTGCAAATACTATTTTAAAAAAAGGAAAATATAAATAATTGGCATAAGAAAGCTACATTAACAATTTTCAACTCTATAAAAATTAGAACAGTCCAACTTAAGCAATAGCAAAACAATACGAATCAAGGAAATTCTTACCCGTGCCAAACATCAATGCAGTCGACCCAAAACGACGACTACCTGCACAAGTTAAACTGCCCATCCACAGACACTACCAAAGAACACCTTCAGAATAGCGATTCTACACTCCAGTAGTCAGAAGATAGATTTACATGTTATGCTAAGGATGATGCAGCTAGAGCGGTTCCTACTTTAGGACCCTTGAGTGATTTGTCAAACGAACGCTAGATGGCAGTAACATGTAAAGCGCATTTCTACTTATTAATTGTGAATAAAATATTCTTTTTATGGTGATGTATATAATAATGATAAATCATTCGTGTAAAATATAATCGTATATGATAATGGATTTTATTAATTTGGAAATGTAGCCTACGTAGGCAATGTCTATAATTACGACATGCGTATATGAATTGTTGGAAGGATTAATTTAATGATTTTTGATTACTTAGCTGCAGCAGAAAAGTGTTATTTACTTACTAAAAGCGAGTAATGTCATTAATAATGTGACTGCATCGAACATTTGAAATAGAATGATAAATATCATAACATATATATATATATATATATATATATATATATATATATATATATATATATATATATATATATATATATATATATATATATATATATATATATAAATATACCCCCTGTCGAGGATCGTGAATACATATTTTTCGTTATAACTATACCGTACATCTGGATTAAGTAACAGAAACCATTTATTTGGTACACCAAATAACCTTTGAAATGATCACGCCAAAGGTGCAATAAAACGCACTTGTAATGATCCCGTGACATACTAAAGGTTTAATTAAAGGTTTAAAGGCCGGTCATGAATGGCAGAAGCAAAGGGCAGTGACATTGCTCTACCAAGCATAACAATGCTCTAGAGACTGGCCATATATACACATGATTAGCACCCAAGCCCCCTCTACACCCAAGCTAAAACCAAGGAGGGATAGGCAATAGCTACTGATGACTCAGCAGATAGACCTATAGGCTCCACCAAATCCTCTATCCTTACCTCACAAAGATGGTGAGGTTGCAGCGACCTAAGAAACCAACAAGTTTAAGCGGGACTCGAACCAAAATCTGGCGTTCACTAGTCAAAGGCGTTACCACTTCGGACACCTCAACCCTGAAGCATTAAATTTCCTTTAGAGAAATTACATGAAATTCTTTGAGGATAAGAATATGAATTACTAAGCATGCTTCTATTTCATTTTTTTTCTTTTTTTGCTATTTGGTCGTTGCATAACATATTCCTGTTTAACATTACACCAAGGTCTTTAATTGCTTCCTTGTTTATGATTATCTCGTTATTAGGTCCCCTGTATGCATATGCCATTCCTTCTCTGTTTCCATAATCTATTGATTCGAATTTACCGGAGTTAAATACCATCCTATTTATCTCCGCTAATTCATATATTTTGTTTAGATCTCTTTGTAGTGAGTTCCTATCTTCATCACAAATCATTTCTCTACTTATTCTTGTGTCATTGGCGAAACTTCTCACTACGAGTCTTTAACATTACAGTCTATATCAGAGATCATAATAACAAACAGCAGTGCAGCTAATACCGTATCCTGTGGCACGCCAGATATTACCTGATCTTCATCTGATTTCTCGTCGTTCGCAACCACTATGTGTTTTCTGTTTTTTAGAAATTCTTTTACCCATTTTCCCATCCTTCCCACAATTATATGCTTTCTTATTTTTATCTAATATATTATGGTCAACCTTTTCAAAGGCTTTTGCAAAATCTAGAGAGAGAGAGAGAGAGAGAGAGAGAGAGAGAGAGAGAGAGAGAGAGAGAGAGAGAGAGAGAGAGAGAGAGAGAGAGAGAGAGAGGGGGGGTATCTTAAGTTAATCAATTTCGTAAAACATAAACTCATCCCTTCAAATATATAACGCCCCATGTCAAGAAACCATGATGCCTATATGCATAGGCCTAATCTCTCCAATGCAATTGGAGGAGCAATTGTGAGAAAGAGATTATTTTCTCTGTTAAATAATCAGTTTCTCCCTCTCTCACTCTTTTTCTTAAAGTTTATTTTCATAGCAAGTTATAAAACAAATGTCACATTAGAAATATGATAATCATGAAATCACAAACCTTCTTCTTCTTCTTCTTCTTCTTCTTATTATCATTATTATTACTATTATTATTATTATTATTATTATTATTATTAATACAAGCTAAGTTATAACCCTAGTTGGAAAAGCAAGAGGCTATAAGCCCAAGGGCTTTATTTATTTTTTTCTTCACAATAATGTCGAAGCTACGTTAAGAAAACGACCTATTTAGAGTTTTAAAGTTGGTGGTATTTGAATACGAAGTATGACATGGAGTATAATGCAGGCATGCAATAAGGGGTTCCAAGTCGTATCATAAGTATTACTTAAATGAACAGCACACCACATAAAGATGAGATACTGGTGAATTTCATTTTAAATTAGTCTGACCTCGAATATTAAGGATCTCTATCAGGGGCGTGATATATTTAAGATAATATACTAAACTGTATGTTATATAAGATACTATGGGAATGACTTCTAAAAGGAAAAGTTAAATTTTCATTAAGTATTTAAGCTTGGCAATCCTTTTCTATCCTACTTTTCGAATAATGCTTATTTGAAATATAATCCTTATATATCTGAGGAGTGGACTCAGGATTAACTTCCATCACATGAACTCTCGTCTTGCACATATCAGCATTCTTAATTAAGTTTAGATATATCCGGTTTCAATTCCAATATCATCTGAAGAGATGCTCGTCAGAACGTCAGTCAAGCAAGCCCTACTCCCTACCATGCACAACCACAGCAGTAACCTATCAAGGGTTGCAGTAGCCTATTGGAAACGTTCCTGTCAGACGATATGTTGGACTTGAAATCGAGTCCCGCTCAAATTCGATATTTTCTTGTAGTGTCTGCGACCTTACCATATTTGCGAGCTACGGCTGGCGGGTTTGGGAGCCTAAAGTCTACCGCCTGAATCATCATTACCTGGCCCTCCTTGGTCCTTTCTTGTGTGGAAATGGTGTTTGGGGGCTGATCATATGATAACTGTATATGTTTAGTCTCTCTGGTATTGTCACTTCTCATTGCCCGTGCCATTGACGAGTGACCTTTAAACTTTTAAGTAAATAGTTTAAACTCCCGGCGTGAGGGGGGAGTCGATCTGCTGTCCAGGCGAATGCAAGGCCTAGTGTATGACTTTTAACCCCAAAACTGAAAATGGCTTTCAAGGAAGAGGAAATAAACTATGAAATATGTGCGGTTATTCAGATCACTATTTTATTTATTGTCTCGATGTTATACTCAAGTAACAAAAATATATTGCAGTAACCTAGGGGTGCCGATGTAGATTACTAAACCAGATACTACTACTAATCAACTACTACTACTACTAAGAAGGAGGAAGCTGTGGTGAGGAGTTACCCGTGTCATGGTGGTGCAGATACATACGAAACTTAGAAAATTTTAGAGCGGTATCCAAAACAATATCTTTTCTTATCTTAGTCACTTTTACAGAGTGATTCATAGTTATCTATCTAAACTAATGTACTAGTGATGATTAATTGAAATATGCTGATTAAAACTGTTTTGGGAACATTATGCTAATGTTAAGTATAACCAGTAGGCCTACCCATTAGCCTATAACCGGCCTATTCATCCATTCATATCCAAATTACAAAATGTAGTCGGTACTAGTTATAGAGTCTTATATATCTAGAAACAATAATCACCTAAGCTTCGTGAACTAGACGGGATTAATAGATTTTAACAAGGGATATAATAACTAATATTGACACTGGATTATTAGATTTCAAATCAACGAGGCCATATTTCTGAACACAATCATTTTTGTTGTAGTTACCCATAAATAACATCGCTTTCTCTTATAGCATAATCATCAATTTATAGAAAATGGAATAATGACCCTCTGCACTAAAACTGATCAAGTTTAATATGAGGTATGAAATATTTTACTTTTTATAAGGTATTGGTGGCATTACGCTTAAAAATTTTCCAGACATTGACAAAAGGAAAAGATTATGTTCCAAAAAATATTTAGCTTACCTTTTTATGTCCATTTTTTTCCCCATATTTATCGAACCTTTGGAAATAAAGTGCCGTTATGTGTAGGCTATCACACCAAGGAGACATGTTTTGTTATGCTACTGTGTGCATTCCAGTATACGTGTGTTAGGGCCTTCCATTTATCAGTCTTTTTTCATTCAAAAGATCTAAGACTGGCAGTTAAAGCTCATAGGCCATTAAGGTTTTTCCATCCCTTAATGGCTTTCTCATTATCGGACTATATCACTAGAGAGTATCGGGGCCAAAATGAGTATCTATTAAAACTAATGTCTGTCTGTGACCAACAAAGCAGATGTACTATTATTGATATACAGTAATACATCCTTTTGTTTATATCTACCTTCACGATTAATTCTACCGTCAGTGTAAAATATTATTATGCTCGTATCCAGCTTGTTCAAACTATCGCCTCTACAACCTTTTATCCATGGAGATACTATCACGATCTTCAATTAACTACCAAAAAAGGAAATAGATTGATCAAGATATTTATATATGGATTAATGATAAATATTCCTATGACCAGAGTTTTGGAAAACAAGAAATTAAAATCCATAAAAAAACAGCAATATAAGATATACGTTTAGAAGTGACAGTTGATTCCTCAAGCGAAAATGAATTATCACATTACGGAGTTGAGTGCCGGAGTCTGTGTCTCACATAAGAACAAAAGAATAATCACATATTTGAGAACATCAATAATTCAACTACTGGGAAACTTTGAAATTCTAAGTATTGTAAGAAAAGTACTTAAATTAATACTATCATACTGATAGCTTGACGAAGGGGCTAGTAACAGAGAAATTGTTCGTAAGTATGGTAATCGTAAAGAATATGCAGTTTTCTATACAAGTAAAATTATTTGGAATAGTTTTGTATCAACCAGTTTCATATTCCAAGTACACCACAAATGGAAGGATTTCCGCATAAAACAACGATTTCAAATGAAAGATAAAACATATATTCAATTTCCAAATTTGTAGAATACGAAATGACATTAATCAAAAGGGTTTGCCAATTATCAGGGTAAAAATCCATTAGTCTCAGATTTAAAATTGTGATATTTGGAAACTCTATGACGTCACTTTTTGTTAAGATTGAATAACTCAAAATTCATTCCTTATCTTGGAGTCAAGGATATGGATATTATTCGTGGGTGTGGATATTATATATTTTTAAGGTGACCTTAGCACTGATGCCTAAACGATACATTTGTACCAGAGAAATGTTGACAAAGTTTCACGCCAAAGGAAGATTTCAATCAAAGTGAAGTGAACTGATAAAAAAAGAATATACTTTGAAACTGATCCATCAATTGAAAAGCTTCAATTAAATAATAATAATAATAATAATAATAATAATAATAATAATAATAATAATAATAATAATAATAATAATTATTATTATTATTATTATTATTATTATTATTATTATTATTATTATTATTATTATTATTATCATTATTATTATTATTACTTGCTAACCTACAAACCCAGTTGGAAAAGCAAGATGTTATAAGCCCAGGGGTTCAACAGGGAAAAAGAGCCCATTGAGGAAAGAAAACAAGTAGAAAAATAAAATGTTTTAAGAAGAGTAACAACATTAAAATAAATATCTCATTTATAAACTACAAAAACTTTAACAAAACAAGAGAAAGTGATATAGAATAGAATAGTGTGCACAAGTGTACCCTCAAGCAAGAGAACTCTAACCCAAGAAAGTGGAAGACGATGTTACAGAGGGCATAGCACTTCCAAAAACGAGAGAACAATGGTTTGACTTTGGAGTGTCCTTCTCCTAGAAAAGCTACTTACCATGGCTAAAGAGTCTCTTCTATCCTTACCAAGAGGAAAGTGGACACTGAACTTTTACAGTGCTGTAATTAACCCCTTGGGTGAAAAAGATTTATTTGGTAATATGAATGTTGTCAGGTGTATGAAGACAGAGGAGAATATGTAAAGAATAGGCCAGACTATTCGGTGTGTGTGTCTGTATGTGCGTGTGTGCAGGCAAAGGGAAAATGAACCATAACCATAGTGAAGGATCCAGTGTAGTACTATCTGACCAGTCAAAAGACCTCATAACTCTCTAGCGGTAGTATCTCAATGGGTGGCTGGTGTCCTGGCCATCCTTCTAACTATAAAAGGCTACAAAAGCAATATAATATGAGCGAAAATAAAATGGCAGAAAGAGAGAAAGAGAGAATGAGAGAAAGGCCGTCAATATTGTATCTCTGCACGACATTGGGAAGAATGTGTGTCAATCTTTTGGAAGAAGGAGTCTAATAAATGCCTACCTTTGGCTTCAAAGAAAAAGAAAGGCAATATCTGTCTCTTTGGTTTTATACGGAGGAGTGATACTCAAAGGTCCCCTCTTAACGTTGACCCTCTGTGATGCGACGCTTATTCCCAACGACCTCTTAGAAACCGATTAATTATTTCCTTCGGATTAAACCGAATCTCGTTTTTTTTTTTTTTTTTTCGAATTTTCTCCACGTTCCGTTTTACCATTTTACTTTAGGTCGGGGTTTTATTTTATTTTTTTCCTTGCTAGATAAAGGAATTCAATTAACTGGCGTCGCTCTGTTGATAAAATACAGGAAAAGCTGAGTCTGTGATTTTGAAATACGGTGTTTTGTGGGGGTGAGAGCTGGTGGGGTTGATTTTTGTCATTTGCGCTTCCTGTAAAGAATTCTATTTAGTTTCTAAAGACTATGACGATAATAATAATAGCAATGATAATAATAATAATATTAATAATAATAATAGTAATAATAATGATTACTATTAATATTATCATTATTTTATCTTTATTATAAAGATGATTAGGGTTTATGTTCTTGTTCTGTCATTTATTCCATTGCTTTTGTGTTGATTAAGTGTTTGTATATAATATTACCAGTCGAAGTACAACTCCATCAACCATATGAATCCATTGATCAAAATTCTTCTAACTAGGTTAACCACGTTATGAAATAGCCTATTATTTATTTTGGAAAGCAAATTTTCTAGCATTAATGTTATCCCATCAAGAACTTTAGAGTTTATACAATTATTAAGAATTTCCTTCAGGGACAATATAGTATTGTTAAAAGTATTATACTGAGTACTTTATAATATCTATGTTTCAAGTCTTAACTTTTAATCTGTGTAAAAAGGTACGTGGAATCAAATAGCTGTTTTTGCTGTTTTCGAATCAAAATCAGGAGTTACAGCCACATAATGCGTTGTAGTAAATCGTGTAGCATTTTGTTTATTCCTGGTTCGTAAACAGCTTTTAGACATGTTAACTTTGTTCGTTTGGTATTGCTCCATATGAAAAGAACAATTTAGGATACCGTTAAATCCAAGTATGATCGTATTAAGAGTTGAGAATCTAACTAGATTAGATAGAAACACACAAAATAACATTAAATATCAATCATCATCATCATCATTATCATCATAACCTCCTACACTTATTGACGCAAAGGGCTTCAAATGAGGATTCATTGGCTAGATTCATCAAAGGAGAGCCAGTTCCTTGTGATGCGCAGTGCCTAACTGAGGCAAGTGACCCTTGCCAGTCCATACTAATTCCAGTAAGATTATCTGGGTATAAGCCGAAGAGACAGTTTGCCTCAGTTGGTTTGCCTATCGCCTTTTAACCAAGCCGTCATCCTACTGCCAGTGACTTCATCAAGATTTAGGAGGGCTTTTCCTGCACACCCAAAGTTCTCGTTACTCCACCAAGCTGCTCATCCGCTTATATAACCGTTGGCAAACACGGATTGCTAGAATATATTGCGTAGCACGGTATAAATATTTATTGTAATTCATAGTAATTTGTATATAAAAAAATAATCAATATGAAAAAACGACAGCTCATTTGGAATCACGTAAGAGCAATGGGCTGTACCCCTTTTGCACAAGCGATATTTACATTTCAAGTGTTTTAATAACAAGCTACGAAAAAAAAGTGGGACATTATTTATATAATTCTATTTTTATTTACCGAAGCAATTGGAAATTCGAACCAGATTCGATGGTCATAGGGGAAAAACGAAATATTCTGTGAAGTGGACCATGTGATTGTCATTCGAATACATTTTGAAAACAATATATGAATTCCATTTTATGCAAGAGAATTTTCAGTGAAGGAATACTGAATCAAAGGGATTGTATCACCACAATCTGATGTAATCTAATTATCTACGTTGCAGATAATTGATTTTGAATGATTTATGATAATAATCGGTGATGCTTTATTAATGGAAGATAGAGGAAAAGTTTTAATTGATATAAAAAATTCTTTGAAATATTAAGTATTTTCACCAATTAAATTTCCATTAGATTTATAGTGTAGAGTTAGGTTTCTAAATATTTTAGGGATAGAATGAGGCTTACTATATATATATATATATATATATATATATATATATATATATATATATATATGTGTGTGTGTGTGTGTGTGTGTGTGTGTGTGTATGTGTAAGCTTAAAAGCTCTCAAAACATATAAAGTCAATTGTCACTTAGAAAATAAGCATGGCTGTTACTTTGAACAGGATTTTGAAACGTGAAATATATTTGTCATTGAGTGTATTTTCAGATTAGAATTCGAGTATTAGAGACAATCAAAGTTTCGTAAATAAATGAATAAAGAAAAATATTAGATTGATTCTATTTTCAAATTTATGAATTCATATTTTCGATCTAAATAAAGGTGTTCTTGTGTATCAAGTTCTCTGAATCTCCAAATCTTCTTCTTTTCCACCTTTATCTTTAAATTAAGGGTTCGGTTGCCTGAATCGCTCTCTCCAATGCTTTCTATGAAAGGCATCCTCTTCCACCAAACTTCTCTCCATATTATTCTTCACCTTATCTTTCCCTCTAATTCTATCCCTCTAAGAGGTTCCTCCCAAGCTCTTCTCACTCGCTCCACACCATCCACCTCAACACGTGCCACACCATTTCAGTTGTGACACTCATATCACCTCTCTAATCTTTACTATGCCTGCCATTCTTCTTATTTCATCATTTTCCAAAGCTTACCATATCGACTACTTACAATTCCTGCTTGCATATTCATAGAAGCAAATAACCAGGCGTTGAATTGAAAGCTTATGCAAAGCTCAAAAACCTTATCGTGGTTTCAAATTTACTTTTTTCCTTACCTATGATTTTGTACCTTGTATTGATGATTGCAGTAATGGCACATCTAATTAGAACAATTATAAATTCAGTAGTTTTTATATCACTTTTTCTTATTGCTTTCGTGAATAAGTTGTATTCAAGGTATAGTGATATACTCTGTCTTTTATCCAGTAATCATTATACTTACTATAAGTTAATACCAATTAAGCATTATTTCTTTTTAATCTAAACAGATCTCTCACATAACAGACACCTAACGTCGGAAGTAAACTTTTCTCCTATTAGTACCAACCGCATTGGATGATCCTTCAACGCTAACCAAGTATTTATTCTTGGTGAATAATAGAAATTCCGCTTATATTAAAATCATTATTTTCTTTACTCATCATCATCATCTTCTCCTCCTACGCCTATTGACGCAAAGGGTCTGGGTTGGATTTCGCCAGTCGTCTCTATCTTGAGCTTTTCAATCAATACTTCTCCATTTATCATCTCCTACTTCACGCTTCATAGTCTTCAGCCATGTAGGCCTGGGTCTTCCAACTCTTCTAGTAACTTTCGGAGCCTGGTTAAACTATGAAAAGCAATTGATATGAATCTAGATTCAGATTTTTTAGTTTATTTTATATCTGGCATAAAAGGTCTTATAAGAATATGAATGAAATTTTAAAAGCATCATAGATATAGAGCAAAGAAAATTTTTATATGTACGATTTTTTTAATCTATGACCACGAAGCTGTTCTTTACTTGATGAATAACAAGCGATTTCTTTACCACAAGAATAACAAGCAGTTTCTTTACCTACTTTTATAGAACTATCATATGTCGGACTGAAATTGATAGCAGTAATATCGACTACGATTAGAAGGGGAATGTAATCGCTTTGAGAATCATGTTAACAGTACTCTTTTCTCTAAACTCAATCATCATCATCCTCATCTCCTCCCACGCCTATTGACGCAAAGGGCCTCGGCTAGATTTTACCAGTCGTCTCTATCTTGAGCTTTGATTCAATACTTCTCCATTCATCATCTCCCACTTCACGCTTTATAGTCCTCAGCCATGTACACCACATTTTATTCTCACTTTACTTCCAAAAATATTGTGTATAATCAAAATCAATATCACATTCAAGCGCAGTAAAAAAGTATTCAGCCAAGAATAAGCAATTTTATTTACCAATGCATATATATATATATATATATATATATATATATATATATATACATATATATATACATATATATATATATACATATATATGTGTGTATATATATATATATATACATATATATACTGTATACATATATATATATACACACATATATATGTATATGTATATATATATATATATATACATATATATATATATATATATATATATATATATATATATATATATATAAATTACATTTCCAGAATACAACCTTCTGTCGACATTCCACTTACATAGAAGCGTAACATCGCATACAAATAGCATCAAGAAATGAGCCCAATTCAAGTAATAGAACATTCCATCCCTTATTGCTTCATTATCCGAAATGAAAACGTCACTGGGTCCATTAGGGAAATAAGGCTTTATTGAGGGAGAATATTTACAGGTATTCGAGCCAGGCCACGTGCCACGATTAACCTGGCTTGTATGGAGCGGAGGGAAATGTTTATCTGGTCTACACTAAAGGCATATTAGATGAGAGGGTCCAGGGCTGGATACTAGAAATTACAAGGTGAATGAAACTAGAATTCACAAAGAAGTATTTTTTTATAGTGAAATAAATTCTAGTTTATTGTGAGAGAGAGAGAGAGAGAGAGAGAGAGAGAGAGAGAGAGAGAAGGGTTGTTTGTGGAAGTACTGTATAAGTTATATTTCTCTTTTCATTAGGAAAATATCCGTAGGTGGAAAAATAAATAGAAATATTGCATGTGAGAAGAGAGAGAGAGAGAGAGAGAGAGAGAGAGAGAGCGAGAGCGAGAGCGAGGAGAGAGAGAGAGAGAGAGAGAGAGAGAGAGAGAGAGAAGGGATTTTTGTGGAAGTACTGTATAAGTTATATTTCTCTTTTCATTAGGAAAATATCCGTAGGTGGAAAAATAAATAGAAATATTGCATGTGAAAGAGAGAAGAGAGAGAGAGAGAGAGAGAGAGAGAGAGCGAGAGCGAGAGCGAGAGAGAGAGAGAGAGAGAGAGAGAGAGAGAGAGAAGGGTTGTTTGTGGAAGTACTGTATAAGTTATATTTCTCTTTTCATTAGGAAAATATCCGTAGGTGGAAAAATAAATAGAAATATTGCATGTGAGAGAGAGAGAGAGAGAGAGAGAGAGAGAGAGAGAGAGCGAGAGAGAGAGAGAGAGAGAGAGAGAGAGAGAGAAGGGTTGTTTGTGGAAGTACTGTATAAGTTATATTTCTCTTTTCATTAGGAAAATATCCGTAGGTGGAAAATAAAAAGAAATATGGGTGTAATAATATCCAACATCCAGATATACTGGGAAAAGTGAGTAGCTGATTGGTTTGTTATATCAGCATTTATCCTCTATTGTTACAATTATCATTTGCAGGTTATTGGATAATGCTTATTTTTTGGTTTGAATATTTGTGCTATATGTTTGATAATAATAATAATAATAATAATAATAATAATAATAATAATAATAATAATAATCATTATCATCATCATCATCATCATCATCATCATCATCATAATAATAATAATAATAATAATAATAACACTCAATTTTTTTAACCTAACCTAATCTAAGCTAAGCTAACAAAGTGTAAGTCTCCTTAACAAACTATTGATTGACAAATAAATTGTAAATTAATTTCCTGATGTAGAGATAAAGTTACAGGTGTAGGCCTACTTTAGGCCTTCTTGTTGATCAGGATCAAACACTTTTCTTGAGAACGTCCAATCAGATTAAGTCCGTTCAGACCCCCTTGGGATTATAGCATCATTCTTTTCTTACTAGGGTTCTAGATTATCTAGTAATAATAATAATAATAATAATAATAATTATAATAATAATAATAATTATAATAATAATAATAATTATAATAATAATAATAATAATAACAATAATTATCATTATTATTATTATTATCGATATTGTTGTTATTGTTATTATTATCATTATCATTATTATTATTATTTTCATTATTATAACAATGAATAATTAGTGTCGTAAAACCGTACCCGACAAATTCACAATTCCCAAAGAATTATAAATACTGAAATCTTTTAACGTAGTGCAGTTACTACTATAGGGTAATGAAAACACTAAGTCAGAGTAATGGAACTGTAAAATAGAAATAAAAATCTATCAAACACTGAGACATAACAGACAGGTAGACCGAATTGAAGGTAAACGCATTAACTGGAAATCATGGATTGTGTCCGTTTTTTTTTTTTTCTTCTTAAAGTATTGCAGTTGAAAATCTTATTAAATTCTTGTTCTCAAAGTATTCTTTTTAAAAACTATTGGTTAAATATTCTTCGAAAAATGTAAATATTTTTAAGGGTGGGATGGTTATGGCTTTGGGAAATAAAACCTTCAAATGTTTATTCGTTTCTTTATTTCCTTTCCTCACTGGGTTATTTTTACCTGTTGGACCTCCTTGGGCTTAAAGCATCCCACTTTTCCAACTAGGGTTGTAGCTTAGCTAATAATAATAATAATAATAATAATAATAATAATAATAATAATAATAATAATAATAAAAGGATTTCACTTTGTTTTGTTTCATTCACACTCTGACAGATAAAAATTCCATAGACCTATTCATGTTGGATTTGTTACTATAAATCTGCAGAGAAAATCATTAATTAAACTCATACATAAAGAAAAGCAAAAGAATGCCTATCTGGAAAGATATAAGTTATTCCAGAAAGTAGTCTTACATATCACTGTTCCAGGGGTCAGTACTGGAAGCCGATAATGATATGTGTAGACACCCATATCTTCTCCAGGCTTATTGATACCGATAGACAAATGAAGTTACTTATCCGTAAGATAATATTGCTCTCTATAATAAAGAAACCGATGTCCAAAGGACTTTCATATAAGAAAACAGTCGTGGTTACTGTTAACGCTAGTAGTCTCATTGAATAACTAACCTCAACCCGTAGACATGATGGAAATGTCTCTTTGAGAGGAATTTAGACAAAGGTGTTATTTTTCCAGTGATATATAGATAGATAGATAGATATATAGATAGATAGATACATAGATAGATAAATATATAGATAATGGTTATGTGGTTTTATTATATATATAAAAGTAAGAAAAGTTACTGATATATCTATCTATCTATCTATCTATCTATCTATCTATATATATATATATATATATATATACCCTCTCTTCTATCTGCCAAAATTTCAAAATCTTGGCCCAGCAGAAATATTTTTTATTAAATGGATTTCCCTATGGGTCTTAGATACCGTGGCAGAGAGAATTCGATATTAAAGAGTATTTGAGGTTTATTTGTTGTAATAAAAATCTCATCTGTTAGTGATAAAATCATATATTTATATATATATATATATATATACATTATGTAAATATACATATATATAAATGTGTGTATACACTATATAGTGATACATATACATACATTATATATATATATATATATATATATACATATACATATATACATACACACACACACACACACACATATATATATATATATATATATCCAAATACATTATGTAAATATACATATATATATAAATATGTGTATGTATACACTATATATTGATATTTATACATACATATACATACATGTGTGTTTGTGTAAGTGTATATATATATATATATATATATTTATATATATATATATATATATATATGTCTATACATATTTCTTGAGACAGCCATTAGGATCCTAAACTCGTGATACCCCTGACAGTCCCTTTACTCCTTTGTCTCCTACTGCATTACAAAGGATGACATCAAAGTTTGAGAACAGAATGTAATCAATTTCGCCTCAGTGACCACTTTGTTGTCATTAGGTTTTCCATTGTGATCTTATAGTATAAATTGGGTACAAGAAAAAAGTTAAAATATCTAGTCTTTGACGACGGTCTAACACTGGGAATAGCTACACTATCATTGTTCCTTTTCTTCAAAGACACCATTTGATTACCTAACTCTCTTGGGGCTTTTATTTGTTCGTTGTTAGATATTACAGCGTTTGAAATCCGTAAAAATAAAAGTTCTACTCCATGGATTGGGAATATGACTTAATCTGTAATGATGGGAGGTAGAAGAGGAAAAGTCTCCTTGCAGATATAAGTTAAACACACGACGTTTTAGGGAAAATACTTCTGTACATGATAGGTTTGTATAATACGATTATTATGAAAGGATCCTGCTGATAGAGTATCTAGGTTCCGAGTCCTATAATACTAAGATTGGATCCAATACACGGAGTTTCCAAAGTTTCAAATCCTAACAATACGAATGAGTCCGGATGATAGATTGTGTAGGGTTCAAATCTGAATATTACAAAGGATTCGGTTGTTCTTTATGTAACCACAACTTTGATAACTTAGATGCCAAGATCATGCCACACTAAAGATTAATTTCCAACATTTCTGTTGAAATCATTATAATGTTTCGTAGTTACTTTCATTAAGTAGGTAGTAGGTTGACCAGGGCACCAGCCACCCGTTGAGATACTACCGCTATAGAGTTATGGGGTCCTTTGACTGGCAAGACAGTACTACATTGGACGCTTCTCTCTGTTTACGGTTCATTTTTCCTTTACCTACACATACACCGAATAGTTTGGCCTATTCCTTACAGCGAATATCAAGTGAAAACAATGAATGTTTTCACTTGATATTCGCTCACGGGCTGCCAACGCAAAAGCCCGTGTCTTGCATAAGGGAAGGCAATCTTAAAGCAAGCATCTCTGCTAAGAAAATCTATTGGCCATGAAAAGAAACAATGTGTAGAGTTCTTTATTCCTTGCATTCTGGAACCTTCCATGACGTCTTTTTGGTTTAAAAATAGCTAAAAATAGCATACTTAATTTGAACTTAGAGAGCACTAAATTGCTAATCATCCCCATCATCCACTCATTATAATTTTCATTACTCCATTTCTGTTTCTATTTTGGGCACAACTTTACTATAAAACATGCGCAAGAGGACTTGATGCTCCTTGTTATCTGGCCACAACTTGATTCTTAGGGAATTACAAGTTTCTTTATAAATGTCACATAAATATTTCCTCTGCAAACAATCGTTAGTTCAATTAGATTCGGGGATCAGGGAGGGGTCACCGGATATGCCAAATGTACTAAAATTGGTGAGATAATCGAGTAATTACAGTTATTTGATCTAATTTTCAATTATATTTCTATGAAACTAAAATATAAGTAATGTGTTTCATGGTATGACATGTATTGTTAGTAAAAACTCCGTAGAATAACAATATCCTCATATTTCGAAAGGCATAATAACGCAGACTTCTCAAGCTCCCTCCCCTACACCATAACGAGTTTTACTTTAATGCCAATAGATGGCATCAGAGGCACCTTGTCCAAACTAATATAGTCAATTATTTGAAGACCACGTGTGTCAAAAAAGTGTGGTAGGAAGGTAGAGGCTAGAGAATTGGTAGTTGGTAAATTGTCCAACAACTGTTTCCTCATTAGGAATGAACATTTTTATCAGAAAATGGTATGAATTTTCCACATGCTATCGGAAGCAACCTGAGTTTACTTATGATAGTGTTTACTATTTGCTTTCTTCGTCAGAATTTATGGATAGTAAGTCATGTTCCTGTACAAGTGACCATTGTAACAATCATCAGCATAGTTGAGATTAGTGGGAAGACTTTGGGACAGCGCTGCCAAATGGAATTTCGTTGAATGGAGAATATCATTATTCATTACAGATTCAAATAATTTACGGAGTAATAGTAATATGCTAGAGGGTGCATTAAAATGTGGTGTAATTTGAAGTTATTATAATCAGCGTGATTAACTAGACAAATCGAATAATGAAGAGGAAAATTGTCACATTTCTGTGTCTTCGACAACGCCTGACTGCATTGAGTCATCCACCTGCGAATTTGTGTTTGTTAATAAGGGCGTTCCAGAGTGTAAATCAGTTATAAAATAAACCTTATCATCATTTCCTAAGTATATACGCATGGTAGTGAAGGTGTTTATTGGTTCAATATAGGTTAAAAGAATCCATTAAGTATAAATGATTCATTTGATCTCTGCAAAGGAATCAGACGAGAGGGAGTATACATATAACAAGAAGCGTCAATGTTCATTTATATAGGTGGAGGGTGGATGTTGCATTAAGCTATTAAAGTTATATGACAATTATTTGCTGAATATGATAGCTTGGAGAGAAGGAAATGTAAGCATATGTGATTATAATATCTCCGGGATTAATGATTATATAAAGTTTTGCTCTATACAAAAGTCTATCTCAAAGGAACATTTTCATCTACAATGATATCAAAGTCAGTTTAATTCATTACCAATATATCACAAGAAAAGTTTTTTCTTTTTTACATTTTTGATTCGATGGAAAGGTTAACAAAGATGATAGGTTGTTGGATGTCAAGAAAGGTTAATCGAGAAGGTTTTCATAGTATTAAAAAGGTTTTCAAATAAGTCACAAATACCCTATGAGCGATAGAAATGGGAATAGGTTAGGCTGGTCTGAACAATCAAATGTTTATCCTATTTTATATCGGGTATAGGATCGAGTCCTTGGCTGGGCAGAAATATTTAACATTAAAGAAATTTCCCTAAGCGTTTGAGATCCCAAGGTAGAGATATAAACGGGTATTTGTAACCCATTTGTAATATATATATACCTGTATATATATATATATATATACACACGCACACACACACATATATATGTATATATATATATATATATACACACGCACACACACACATATATATGTATATATATATATATATATATATATATATATATATATATATGTATATATATATATATATATACACACGCACACACACACATATGTATATATATATATATATATATAGATATGTGTGTGTGTATACTGATTGTGTATCAACAATACTCGTAATTTTGATTAATGTTAATATCAACCACAATGGCATTTGATATCAAATTCTACCCTTGGGAATGTGTATCCACTAGAAATTCATTAACGATAAATGCTTCTAGCTGAGCAAGAATTCGATCCTATGCCCTTATCCGAAACAATGCCTGCATGAACGAGGTATCAATCAAGCTACCAAGTGAAATATAAGTTCATTTCAAGTCCAATGTACATACACCTCTCGAATTCAGGAATATGTTCTTTGACTTGAAATCAACCCATCAGACCCTACACCGTCAGAGCCTTTTCCAACTTTCAGCTCATGATGAAGTTCCTAGTAATAAAAAGGCCGATGTTGCTGCTCAATCAGCAATAGAACATTAAACTACCCTTTGCAGATTATGTAACCATCATGAAACATTTCATAGTAGCAAAATGGCAAACGATCTAGTATAACGAATCTTATTACAACAAATTAAAGCAAGTAAAACCAATCGTTTCTCCATGAGAGGGAAATTACGTATTGGTTATATAACATTGAAGCATGACTTTTCACCTGTCCCTAAGTGCAGTGAATGTGGCAATATTTTAACCGTTCAACATATATTTTATAATAGCACTGTTTTTACTATACAGAAATTTATGTTTCCGTCTGTAAACTTATCTGATATTTTATCTGGTTCAGAGTATGTCAGTTTTTAAAGATTTTAACGCTTTTAGCAAGCTCAGGATTAATAGATAAAATTTAAATATCTGATTGTCCTTGGTTCTGACTTTTAACTTATTTATAATCAATAAAAATTTAATATGTAGATACATACACACACAGACACACACAGACACACACACACACACACACACACACATATATATATATATATATATATTATCTCCCAAATTTATATGGGCCAGCTGTGTAGAGGTCAAATTTGACTAATGGGGCTGGAAAATCTCCCTCCCTTTAATAATAATAAATTCTCGAATATTATTGTCCTCGTATTTTAGGGGCGATGGAATTCAGTAATTTGATTGATATAACCTTGTTACCGGAGAATTTTAAACTACTAAAATCTTTCAGAGTGTGAATTTACCTTTCAGATATTACATATTAGACATGATGGAGGTTTGTTGATTTCTCTCTCTCTCTCTCTCTCTCTCTCTCTCTCTCTCTCTCTCTCTCTCTCTCTGTATGTATGTATCTATGTATGTATGTATATGTATACCGACGCTAACTCTCTATCACAGGAAATGGAAGTCTTAGGTAAATTTGTTTTAACCGATATCAGTGTGGTTTAATACACCAGGTTAACAAAGGCCAGAAACTCCATATATTAAACACAAAACAGAATGTACATATGTGGAATTAAATTTATAATGTGGGAAAATAATAATAATAAAAAAAATGAACACGGAAATACAAATAAGGTAAATCAAATATTGAAGAAATTAGATAAATAAAACCTCACGAAATGGGAACCTTAATACTGTACTCCACCAACGACGAAGGTAAACAACTGGACGATTCTTTGATATCCTCTCTCTCTCTCTCTCTCTCTCTCTCTCTCTCGATGACATAAATTATCCATTCTCATCTACTAAACTCTCTCTCTCTCTCTCTCTCTCTCTCTCTCTTTGAAATGAGTTACCCGTTCTCATCCAATAAACTCTCTCTCTCTCTCTCTCTCTCTCTCTCTCTCTCTTTGAAATGAGTTACCCGTTCTCATCCAATAAACTCTCTCTCTCTCTCTCTCTCTCTCTCTCTCTCTCTCTCTCTTTTATATATATAAAAAAAACTTTTTCTTCCCTAGTCCTCAATCATTCCCTATTTCGCTCTTTTTAGTCTTCCTTTTCAACTGATCCTCAATACCTCTGGCGGAGACGTCCTTAGTGACTCCACCTACTAAGATTTCCTATTAAGACATATTGGCAAGAGATAAACACTACCATAAGAAAATATTCTTTATATAAATGAACAATCTCAAAACTATTAAAAGAAAATCTTGTTTTGCTATT
>NC_090730.1:20062758-20092758 GCF_036898095.1 Palaemon carinicauda
TTTTTTTCTGAGGCCTATAGGCCTGTGCCCAGAATAATTCATTGCGTTAAAAATTAACCTTCTCATCATTCTTACCAGACGCCGGGAAGACTTTTCAAGCCGGTTAATCTCCACTGTTGACGATCTTGATACAGCTTCTCTTCCCTCAGTCTCTTGTAAATTCACACCTCTCCTTGTCCGGCCTCTCTCAGTATTTTCCACCCACCTCATCTTCGGTCTACCAACTGATTTTCTTCCTTGGGTCTCCATTTCAAGAGTTTCCTTAGGTATCGTTCTTCTTCCATTCTTTTGACATGTCCAAACCACCGAAGTTGCCCTCTTTCAATAAAGTCCAAAATATCTTCCACTCTTAATTGTCTCTTAATGTCTTCACTTCGAAGTTTACCCCGTCTTGTGACACTTTTTATCAATCAGTTAAACTAATTATTAGTATCAATATAATGGATCATTCTCAAATATAAAAAGAAGGTCTAGGATTTTAATAGTAACAAAATTAACGTTAAGCAATGAAATAATGTCTCAATAATGTATAGCACATTGAACAGGTGAAGGTACAATATATCTGATGATGATGATGATGTACATCGACCCGCAACAAGAGGAGCGAAAGATCGCTGGATTATATAATTTTAAAGAAGATACACGTGCTGGATCGGCATGGACACAAGGACGGAGAAGAGGGCTATGAAATGAATCAGCCAGGATTATCCTGGAAGCAGCCATGATGACCATGAGGGAGTCCTAAGCTGAAGTCAGGGGCGCCGCAAAGCATCCTGAACCCGTTCCATCTCGGTGGTCCAGGAGGATTTTTTTCTTTTTTCTTATAAGAGGTTCATATCGGACGACGTCCAATTAGGGAGTACAATTCATCAGTTCCAGAGGTTTTATCTATTTCAAGATACCAAATAATACTTGAAGATTGATGATAAGATAATAAATCATAAATTCTTTCCCCTAATCTCATCTGCTGTAAATGTTTATTATTATTATTATTATTATTATTATTATTATTATTATCATTATTATTATTATTAATTGCTAAGCAGCAACCCTACTAGAAAAAGCAGGGTGCTATAAGCCCAAGAGCTCCAACAGTGAAAAATAGCCCAGCGAGGAAAGGAAACGAGGAAAAATTAAATATCTTAAGAACAGTAACATTAAAATAACATCGCCTAGCTAAACTATGCAAACTTTAACAAAACAAGAGGAAGCAAAATAAGATAGAGTAGTGTGCCCGATGGATCGTCAAGCAAGAGAACTCTAACCCAAGTAAGTGGAACACCATGGTAAAGAGGCTATGGCGCTACCCAAGAGTAGAGAACAATGGTTTGATTTTAAAGAGTCCTTTTCCAAAAGGGCTACTTACCATAGCTAAGGAATCTCTTCTACCCTTACCAAGAGGGAAGTGGCCACTGAACAATTACAGTGCAGTAGTTAACCCCTAGTGAAGAAGAATTGTTTGGTAATCTCAGTGTTGTTAAGTGTTTCAGAGGAGAATATGTGCAGAATAGGCCATACTATTCGGCGTGTGTGTAGGCAAAGACAAAATGAACTGCAACCAGAGAGAAGGATCCAATGTAGTAATGCATCAGTCCTAGAACTTCTTTCATAATATTTGTAAATTTTTTTTTTTTTTCATTTAATTTGATCGCTTTTGCTTTTGAAGACTCTTAGTATCTGACATGAATAGTCCTATTTATAGAAAAGGTAGATATGCCGAATTAATTGAAGATAATCAATTCGGGGATTTCACTAATTGCAGTTGTCCTAATAACCACGTCTGGACTCTCTCTCTCTCTCTCTCTCTCTCTCTCTCTCTCTCTCTCTCTGTCTGTCTGTCTGTCTGTCTGTCTGTCTCTCTCTCTCTCTCTCTCTCTCTCTCTCTCTCTCTCTGTGACCACACGATGATTTTGACTTTATATTTGAAAAAAAATAGGAAGCGATTGATTTTGTGAGCAGTACAAGAGACACAGGTAAATAGAAATAAAACTTCAAATCAAATTTAAATCAGACAGATGGAATATGCAAATGGAAACACGTCTGATAGAATACGCGATTTAGATTTCGTTGGATGTTTGGATAGTATCAGAAAAGAGCGTTGGACCATGTACTCTGAAATTGAAAGGATTGTGAATTTAAGGGGAAGCACTTTGAACATTTACACCAATAAATGGCCATTTGTGTGATTCATCGTTTAATATTTTGTGTAATATAACACACTTAGATGGTCGTCTAAAAGCCTTGCAAGATAAGATCAGCTTTTATCAATCTATTTTTGCGTTAAACTTGATATCGTTATTTCTTTTAACTTACTGAAATTATTTTTAGCTTAATTCTTTTCATTTAGCTTTGTGAAACATTACTTTCATCCTAATTAAATGAATGTTACGAAAGTGGAGCTGTGCCTAGTTTAATTGTTCCTTTAGCCAGTAAACAATGGAGACAAATTACAAACACAATCTAATTTTCTTCTATTAGAGCGTTACCAAATGGCAATCAATTATTATTATTATTATTATTATTATTATTATTATTACTTTCTAAGCTACGACCCTAGTTCGAAAAGCAGGATATGCTATAAGCCCAGGAGCTCCATCAGGGATAATAGCCCAGGGAGGAATTGAAGCAAGGAAAAATAAAACATTTCTCTGAATGTTAATATGAAATCCTATTGTCTGCCTTCAATGTTACATCATAATCATTATGGATTACGAAGTAGTGACCGATTTCAGTATTACGTGTGATGTACCTAACCTCAGTACTTAGATAGTTATCGATGATAAACATCACTGAAATAAAAAGAAAGGGAAAAACGTCTAGACATCTGTTTGTCAGATTAACAAATTTGATTACGGGAAGCGACCTGATACAGAAATCTAGCGAGAGTAGACTGCAGGAGAGATCGTTTTAAATGAAACTTATTCTTTCTTCAATTGAATTCCAAATTAGGTCCTGAAGGGTCTCTAAACGAAGTCCTTGAAACTGTTCAGTTAACTTTCCCTTTAATTCTTTTGCCATGTCCTAACTTTTTATTGACAACTGATCTGGACATTTTGTCCTTCTGTACGACTGACTTTTTTCCCCATTTAAAAAGGTAATTTATTTTTAGAACTTCCCTTTTCTTATCTAAACGATGGGTTGTGAAGTGGTGTATGTTAATCTCAAAATGGTGGTCGAAGTAGATTACTTATAGTTCAGTTTATTAATAGTTTTTTTTTCAATACCCCCCCAAAAAAAAAAATTAAGAAAAAAAGGCTTAAAACAAATTTGAAAACTAAAATAAAAGGTAAAAAGAAAAGGAGCAACCAAAGTATAGAAAAAAATTATCTGTAAATATACTTTTCACTCATAATAGGAAAATTTTAAATATTTATCAGTAAGTCAACTTTTCACTCATAAAATGAAAATTTAAATACCTTTAGACTGGGCTATAACAACTATATGGAAGAAAAGAATGAAAGCTTATATAAGCATCTTATCGGAAAGAAAAAAAAATACATAACTTAAAAATTCTTTTATTTATATCTTATTCATAATTCGATGTTACAAGTTGTAGCTCTGAAAGATCAAAAAAGAATTTCAAATGAAAATTTGCCCCCTTGATATTAACTTTTTGTTATACATGGCCTTTGTAAGAAGCTTACCGAGTTTTTTTTTTTCTTTTTTCTTTTGAGGACAAGTTACGAAGGGTGCCCATGGTTACCTTAAAGTTTATCAAAAGAGAACATTTGTTTTTACAGGTGAATACAATAAGTTTTATGTAGCTTAGAAAAGAAAACTTGCTGCTATAAGTTAAACACAAGAAGTCTAAATAGTTTGTAGCCATAAGGCCCTTCCCACACACAAATTTAGAGAAAGAAACTTGCTGAAAGGTGATATACTTCAGACAGTAATATTGCATGAAGGTATCTAAAAGCCATCTCTCTCTCTCTCTCTCTCTCTCTCTCTCTCTCTCTCTCTCTCTCTCTCTCTGGAATTCTTTTCAGAACTCCTAAAATTCCTTGAACAAGTGTTTTTCATCCCAGTGCAATCATAAGAAACCTCGATAAATATTACCTGCCTCTTGCATACTCAGCCTTGAATTTGATATAATCAATATGGTTTCTTTCATGTTTACCACTGTAGGCAAGGAAACTGACCCGCCAAATAGAACGTACACTATTCTATCTGTTTCCTTATTTGGTTAATCACTATGGTTTCTTTTATGTTTACCACTGTAGACAAGGAAACTGACCCGCCAAATAGAACGTACACTATTCTATCTGTTTCCTTATTTGGTTTATCACTATGGTTTCTTTCATGTTTACCACTATAGACAAGGAAACTGACTTGCCAAATAGAACGTACACTATTCTATCCGTTTCCTTATTTGCTTAAACACTATGGTTTCTTTTATGATTACCACTGTAGACAAGGAAACTGACTTGCCAAATAGAACGTACGCTATTCTATCTTTTTTCTTATTTGGTTAATCACTATGGTTTCTTTTATGTTTACCACT
The DNA here is from genome assembly GCF_036898095.1 of Palaemon carinicauda. Classification (NCBI taxonomy): domain Eukaryota; kingdom Metazoa; phylum Arthropoda; class Malacostraca; order Decapoda; family Palaemonidae; genus Palaemon; species Palaemon carinicauda. Next base: position 20,067,260 of record NC_090730.1, read on the forward strand.
GTAGACAAAGAAACTGACTCGCCAAATAGAACTTACACTATTCTATCCGTTTCCTTATTTGCTTAAACACTATGGTTTCTTTTATGTTTACCACTGTAGACAAGGAAACTGACTCGCCAAATAGAACGTACACTATTCTATCTGTTTCCTTATTTGGTTTATCACTATGGTTTCTTTTATGTTTACCACTGTAGACAAGGAAACTGACTTGCCAAATAGAACGTACACTATTCTATCTGTTTTCTTATTTCTTTTCCTTACTGGGCTATTTTCCCTGTTAAAGCCTTTTTGATTATAGCATCCTACTTTTCCATGTAGGGTTTTAGGTTAAGTAATAATAATAATAATAATAATAATAATAATAATAATAATAATAATAATAATACGAAGACTATCATTAATCTTTAAGGATTTTTGTCCTCCTGACGTCGAGTTAGGCTTAAAATACATGAAAGTTTATATCAACCTAACTGCTTGTAGAGTTTATCTTTAATATTTGGATATTAAAAATTTTTACAGAAAACATATAATATCAGTTTTCCATGTAGAAGTCAAATACCCAGATTTATCATATGAGGATAAATAAACGATGAAAGAATATTTATCAGAAGACAATTGACTTTATTTGAAAAAAATAGAAAGCGATTGAATTGGGAAAAGTACAAGAGACACAGGCACAGAGACGTGAAACTTCAAATCAAATTTAAATTAGACAGATGGAATATGCAAATGGAAACACGTCTGATAGAATACGCGATTTAGATTTCGTTGGATGTTTGGATAGTATCAGAAAAGAGCGTTGGACCATGTACGCTGAAATTGAAAGGATTGTGAATTCAAGAGGAAGTACTTTGAACATTTACACCAATAAATGACCATTTGTGTGATTCATCGTTTAATATTTTGTGTAATATAACACACTTAGATGGTCGTCTAAAAGCCTAACAAGATAAGATCAGCTTTTATCAATCTATTTGTATTTTCCCTATACCTAATAGGCAATTCTCTGCTCCCTCTTTACAATATGTTCTCATGATGTAACGGACGATAGACTAAATTCTCTCTCTCTCTCTCTCTCTCTCTCTCTCTCTCTCTCTCTCTCTCTATATATATATATATATATATATATATATATATATATATATATATATATATATATATATATATATATATATGTATATATATATATATATATTTATATATATATATATATATATATATATATATGCAAATATATCCATATCTATAAATGTCTATATATATGTGCGTATACAAATACATACACACACAGCCAGTTAATTCTAATAACCAGGCCTTCTCCATTGTAAGGCTCAATACTACACAGTATTCTAGAAGTTTTATTTAAGCTGTTACCAAGTTGTGGAATGATCTTCCTAATCGGGTAGTTGAATCCGTAAAAATTCAAAAGTTCAAAGTTAGAGCAAATGTTTTTATGTTGACCAGGCTGACATGAGTCTTTTTATTGTTTATATATGACATATCTGTTTTTGACGTTGTCAATATTTTATATAGGACATATGTGTTTTGACGCTGTTACTGTTTTAGAATGATATATTATTAATTTATTCTCATCATTTATTTATTTCCTTATTTCCTTTTCTTAATGGGCTACTTTTCCCTGTTGGAACCCTTGGGCTTATAGTATCTTGCTTTTCCAACTAGGGTTGCAGCTTGGCTAGTAATAATGATAACAATATTAATATATACACACACACACACACACATATATATATATATATATATATATATTTATATATATATATATATATATATAATCATATATATATATATATATATACACGCACACACGCACATCTCTCTCTCTCTCTCTCTCTCTCTCTCTCTCTCTCTCTCTCTCTCTTTAAAACTGAACTTCATGAGACTTAATACCACATTTTTTTTGTGAGTCAAAAATGCAGTAAATTAAACTTTTAATTTCTACTTCAATAATAACATTTTTATCGTGCCTCCTGCATATCATTTCATGACACACTCCTCATTTAATTAATCTTGTTTAAAAATCACGAGAGAAAAACCTTTTAATTGAAGCATGGACAACTATTCATTCTCTTCTAAATTTCAGTTAACTTTCATCTATGAAAAAAAGTATTCTTGTTAATGCGAAAGATAGAAAAGGCGGAAGAAAATGAGTTTTTCAACGATAGGTTCATAACCGCTCTCTCTCTCTCTCTCTCTCTCTCTCTCTCTCTCTCTCTCTCTCTCTCTCTCTCTCTCTCTCTCTCTCGCTAATTGCATTATCCAATTCTATTTTCAGGCGAAAATTTGTCATTTTTTGGTGTTAAACTTGATATCGTTATTTCTTTTAACTTACTGAAATTATTTTTATCTTAATTCTTTTTATTTAGCTTTGTGAAACATTACTTTCATCCTAATTAAATGAATGTTACGAAAGTGGAGCTGAGGCTAGTTTAATTGTTCCTTTAGCCAGTAAACAATGGCGGCATATTACTAAAACAATATAATGTTCCTATATTAGAGCGTTACTAAATGACAAACAATTATTATTATTATTATTATTATTATTATTATTATTATTATTATTATTATTATTAGTTGTTGTTGTTAAGCTATAACCCTGGTTAGAAAAGCAGGATATGCTGTAAGCCCAGGGGCTCCAACAGGGATAATAGTCCAGTGAGGAAATGAAGCAAGGAAAAATAAAAAATTTCTCTGAATGTTATTATGAAATCCTATTGTCTGTCTTCATTGTTATATCATAATCATTATGGATTACGAAGTAGTAACCGATTTCAGTATTACGTGTGATGTATCTAACATCAATGATTAGAGTGTTATCAATGATAAACATCAATGAAATAAAAAGAAAGGGAAAAACGTCTAGATCTGTTTGCCAGATTAACAAATTTGATTACCGGAAACGACCTGATACAGAAATCTAACGAGAATTGACTGCAGGAGAGATTGTTTTAAATGAAACTTATTCTTTCTTCAATTGAATTCCAAATTAGGTCCTGAAGGGTCTCTAAACGAAGTCCTTGAAACTGTTCAGTTAACTTTCCCCCTAATTCTTTTGCCAGTCCTAACTTTTTATTGGCAACTGATCTGGACATTCTGTCCTTCTGTACGACTGACTTTTTTCCCCATTTAAAAAGGTAATTTATTTTTAGAACTTCCCTTTTCTTATCTAAACGATGAGTTGTGAAGTGTTGTATGTTAATCTCAAAATGGTAGTCGAAGTAGATTACTTATAGTTCAGTTTATTAATAGTTTTTTTTTCAATACCCTCCAAAAAAAACTTAAGAAAAAAAGGCTGAAAACAAATTTGAAAACTAAAATAAAAGCTAAAAAGAAAAGGAGCAATCAAAGTATAGAAAAAAATTATCAGTAAATAAACTTTTCACTCGTAATAGGAAAATTTTAAATATTTATCAGTAAGTCAACTTTTCACTCATAAAATGAAAATTTAAATACCTCTAGACTGGGCTATAACAACTATACGGAAGAAAAGAATGAAAGCTTATATAAGCATCTTATCGGAAAGAAAAAAAAAGTACATAATTTAAAAATTCTTTTCTCTATATCTTATTCATAATTCAATGTTACAAGTTGTAGCTCTGAAAGATCAAAAAAGAATTTCAAATGAAAATTTGCCCCCGTTGAGATTAACTTTTTGTTATACATGGCCTTTGTAAGAAGCTTACCGAGTTTTTTTCTCTATTTTCTCTTTTGAGGACAAGTTACGAAAGGTGCCCATGGTTACCTTAAAGTTTATCAAAAGAGAATATTTGTTTTTACAGGTGAATACAATAAGTTTTATGTAGCTTAGAAAAGAAAACTTGGTTCTATAAGTTAAACACAAAAAGTCTGAATAGTTTGTAGCCATAAGGCCCTTCCCACACACAAATTTAGAGAAAGAAACTTGCTGAAAAGTGATATACTTCAGACAGTAATATTGCATGAAGGTATCTAAAAGCCATCTCTCTCTCTCTCTCTCTCTCTCTCTCTCTCTCTCTCTCTCTCTCTCTCTCTCTCTCTGGAATTCTTTTCAGAAATCCTAAAATTCTTTGAACAAGTGTTTTTCATCCCAGTGCAATCATAAGAAACCTCGATAAATATTACCTGCCTCTTGCATACTCAGCCTTGAATTTGATATAATCAATATGGTTCCTTTAATGTATACCACTATAGACAAGGAAACTGACTCGCCAAATAGAACGTACACTGTTCTATGTTTCCTTATTTGGTTAATCACTCTGGTTTCTTTTATGTATACCACTGTAGACAAGGAAACTGACTCGCCAAATAGAACGTACACTGTACTATGTTTCCTTATTTGGTTAATCACTCTGGTTTCTTTTATGTTTACCACTGTAGACAAGGAAACTGACTCGCCAAATAGAACGTACACTATTCTATGTTTCCTTATTTGGTTAATCACTCTGGTTTCTTTTATGTTTACCACTGTAGACAAGGAAACTGACTCGCCAAATAGAACGTACACTATTCTATGTTTCCTTATTTGGTTAATCACTCTGGTTTCTTTTATGTTTACCACTGTAGACAAGGAAACTGAATCGCCAAATAGAACGTACACTATTCTATCTGTTTCCATATTTGGTTTATCACTATGGTTTTATTTATGTTTACCACAGTACACAAGGAAACTGACTCGCCAAATAGAACGTACGCTATTCTATCTGTTTCCTTATTCGGTCTATCAGTATGGTTTCTTTTATGTTTACCACTGTACACAAAGAAACTGATTCGCCAAACCGAACGTATGCTATTCTATCTGTTTCCTTATTTGGTTGATCACGGTGGTTTCTATTATGTTTACCACTGTACACAAGGAAACTGAATAGCAAAATAGAACGGACGCTATTCTATCTGTTTCCTTTTTTGGTTTATCAGTATGGTTTCTATTATGTTTACCACTGTAGAAAAGGAAACTGACTCGCCAAATAGAACGTAAGCTATTCTATCTGTTTCCTTATTTGGTTTATCAGTATGGTTTCTTTTATGTTTACCACTGTACACAAGGAAACTAACTCGCCAAATAGAACTTACACTATTCTATCTTTTTCCTTATTTGGTTTATCACTATGATTTCGTTTATATTTATCACTGTACACAAGGAAACTGACTCGCCAAATAGAACGTACTCTATTCTATCTGTTTCCTTATTTGGTTTATCAGTATGGTTTTTTATGTTTGCCACTGTACACAAAGAAACTGACTCACCAAAGAGAACGTACACTATTCTATCGGTTTCCTTATTTGGTTTATCACTATGGTTTCTTTTATGTTTATCACTGTACACAAGGAAACTGACTCGCCAAATAAAGCGTACACTATTCTATCAAATTCCTTATTTCATTTATCACTATGGTTTCTGTTATATTTACCACTGTACACAAGGAAACTGACTCACCAAATAGAACGTTCTCTATTCTATCTGTTTCCTTATTTAATTTATCACTATGGTTTCTTTTATGTTTACACTGTAGACAAGGGAACTGACTCACCAAATAGAACGTACTCTATTCTATCTGTTTACTTATTTGGTTTATCACTATGGTTTCTTTTATGTTTTCCACTGAACACAAAGAAATTGACTCACCAAATAGAACGTACTCTATTCTATCTGTTTCCTAATTTGGTTTATCACTATGGTTTCTTTTATGTTTATCACTGTACACAAGGAAACTGACTCGCCAAATAGAGCATACACTATACTATCTGTTTTCTTATTTCATTTATCACTAGGGTTTCTTTTATATTTACCACTGTAGAAAAGGAAACTGACTCACCAAATAGAACGTACACTATTCTATGTGTTTCCTTATTTGGTTTATCACTATGGTTTCTTTTATGTTTACCACTGTAGACAAGGAAACTAACTCGCCAAATAAAACGTACACTATTCTATCTGTTTCCTTATTCGGTTTATCATTATGGTTTTTTTTATGTTTACCACTGTAGACAAGGAAATTGACTCACCAAATAAAACGTACACAATTCTATCTGTTTCCTTATTTCATTTATAACTATGGTTTCTTTTATGTTTACCACTGTAGACAAGGAAACTGACTCGCCAAATAGAACGTGCACTATTCTATCTTTTTCCTTATTTGGTTTATCACTATGGTTTCTTTTATGTTTACCACTGTACACAAGGAAACTAACTCGCCAAATAGAACTTACACTATTTTATCTGTTTCCTTATTTGGTTTATCACTATGGGTTCTTTTATGTTTACCACTTTACACAAGGAAACTGACTCGCCAAATAGAACGTACACAATTCTATCTGTTTCCTTATTTTTTTTCCTTACTGGGCTATTTTCGTTGTTGAAGCCTTTTTGATTATAGCATCCTGCTTTTCTATGTAGGGTTCTAGGTTAAGTAATGATGATAATAATAATAATAATAATAATAATAATAATAATAATAATAATAATAATAAGAAGAAGAAGAAGAAGAAGAAGAAGAAGAAGAAGAAGAAGACTATCATTAATGTTCAAGGATTTTTATCCTCCTGATGTCGAGTTAGGCTTAAAATACATGAAAGTTTGTATCAGCCTAACTGCTTGTAGAGTTTATCTTTAACATTTGGATATTAATTTTTTTGTACAGCCAACATATAATATCAGTTTTCCTTATAGGAGTTTAATGCCCAGAATTATCATAAGAGGATAAAAAAACGACGATAGAATATTTATCAGAAGACAATAGACTAATATTTGCCACAATTTATCTTTTAATGTAAAATAATTCATAATGTTGAGTAATAGATATTATTATTAGCTTTTCATCAGAACTTGATCCTATAGAAATCATATATTCATTTGGTATTTAGAAATATACTGATGTCAATATCCTATTCTGAGGTTTTTAACGCGCAAGTACATGGCTGATTTATTTATGTAATTAAAAAAAAAATAATAAGTTTCTCAAAATATATCGTTTACCTCAAGTAATCGAATTAGATGATTTCTATAGTGTAATCCAAGTTAATGTCACTTTTGATATAAATCAAAGTTTCATATACATCGATGCTAAACATGGAAAGAAATATCATCCTTTTCGAAATACAATATTTATTCGGAGAGGAAATGTATTTGCCTGAGAGAGTCTGGGGGTGACAGAACGCTTATACATTTTCAAAATATATCCCGGAAATGCGAGTCAAAATAACATCGTTTCTTTGAAATATATTGGGAAACGATTCACTATTTGGAATGAAAATCACTGGTGCTCTAAAATGATGTAACAATTTAAATTTCGTAGTAGGTAATAGGTTGGCCAGGGCACAAGCCACCCGCTGAGATACTACCGCTATAGAGATACCTGGTCTTTTGACTGGCCAAATAGTTCTACATTGGATCCCTCTCTCTGGTTACTGCTCATTTTTCCTTTGCCTACACATACACCGAAGAGTCTGGCCTATTCTTTCAACATTCTCCTCTGTCCTCCTATACCTAACATCACAGAGATTACTAAACAATTCTTCTTCGCCTAAGAGGTTAACTGCTGTACTGCAATTTTTTAGTGGCTACTGTCCTCTTGGTAACAGTAGAAGAGACTCTTTAGCTATGGTAAACAGCTCTTCTAGGAGATGGACACTTCAAAATCGAACCACAGAGCTTTAGTCTTGGGTAGTGCCATAGCCTCTGTACCATGGTCTTTCACTGTCTTGGGGTAGAGTTTTCTTGCTTGAGGGTGCAGTCGGGCACGCTATTCTATCTAATTTCTCTTCCTTTTGTTTTTTTTTTTTTTATTTTTTATCATTTACATATGAACAATTTATTTCCATATTGTTACTGTTCTATAAATGTTATTCTAATTGTTCATTACTTTTTTTTTTAATTTATTAATTTCCTTATTGCCTTTTTTCACTGGGCTATTTGACCCTGTTGGAGTACTTTGGCTTATAGCATCTTGGTTTTCCAACTAGCGTTGTACCATAGCTTACAATAATAATAATAATAATAATAATAATAATAATAATAATAATAATAATGATAATAATAATTAAAATAATAATAATAATAATAATAATAATAATAATAATAATAATAATAATAATAATATGGAGATACCAGTTTTTTGGTAAATATGCAAATAAATATATTCAAGGATGAGGTGTTCAGGTCCCAAAGAGATTATTTTGACGCATCATATTTCCATTTGTTAATTCTGGCAAACATAAAAAAATGTTATGTGAAGAAAGCAAAAATTCCATAAAGGTTTGGTTACCTTTTCCTTCTTTCTATCTATTTAATAATTCGTAAACTATCAACAAAATGGCAGTGCATAGTTTCAGTTATTATTATTATTATTATTATTATTATTATTATTATTATTATTATTATTATTATTATTACTTGCTAGGCTACAAACCTAGTTGGAAAAGCAGGATGCTCGAAGCCCAAGGGCCTCAACAAGGAAAAAAGCCCAGTGAGGAAAGGAAACAAGGAAAAATTAAATATTACCGAGAATACTAAGCGTACTATACCATATTATCAATTAATTTTAGTTTTGAAATGGCCTTTTGCATATTGTAAAATCATGGAATATTTTAACAGAAAAAGGCGAAACAATAAAATGTTTAAAGAATTGAAAGGCCGCTTATGACTGGCAGATGCAAGGGACAGTGACATTGCCCTGGCTAGCAAGACAATGCTTAGAGACTGACCCTGATGGGTAGGTAAGGAGCTCTTCTAGGAGAGGGACAATCCAATATCAAACCCTTGTTCTCTAGTCTTGGGTAGTACCATATCCTCTGTACCATGGTCTTCTACTGTCTTGGGGTAGATATATCTTGCTTGAGGGTACACTCGGGCACACTATTCTATCTTGTTTCTCTTCCTCTGGTTATTTTCAAGTTTTTATCCTCTCGTTATTCTTGAGTGTTTATCCTCCTGTTATTTTCAAGTTCTTATAGTTTACATATGAAAGATTTTTTTAAATGTTATTATTGTTCTTGAACTTCTTTTGTTGTTTATTTCCTTATTTCCTTCCTTCACCGAGCTATTTTCCCTGTTGGAACCTTAGCGCTTCTAGCATCCTGCTTTTCCAAGCTAGAACCATTGACTGTTAAAGTGAAGACTGTTATATAACAAATTGATCTTCCAGTAAATAATTTCCCTTTTTAACATACCCTCTTATAGAGTATGCTAAACAAGGTACAGGTTGTTAAAGATAATAACAAGATTCGAATTTCCATTAGAGTCAGCGATTTTCTTTTTAACTCTGCAACAAAGAAGTACCCCTTTAAGAAAGTGATTATCCTTGCAGGATTAATTAAGCCGTTTTATCCTTGCTGAATTATCTCCTATAGAAGAAGATGAAAGGAAGCCTGGGTTGGCGAGCTGAGACGGAACGAATTGATGGTCGGTGAAACTTATGGATATCGATCGAAAGTAGATATTTCAGATTGATAGACTGAACAAAATAGTACTAAATAGTTATAATGCCTAATAATATACCTGATTTACATACTAAAACTAGCTTCGTTAATTCATTATGTATTTTTATAGAATACTACAGTATATTCACGACGGTGAGATATTTGGAGTATTCATTTGTGAATAAAAGTGAACTTTTTCCAACGGTTTTATGTGGACAAAAATTATACAACAACATGGATGACAATCGAAGACTTCTCAAACACCTAATTTTTCATTTTATTTGAAACTAATATTTTTCGTTTTCTGTGAGGGTTGACAATAATTGTCAACAAGATATCAATGCCCGAAAAGTTCACATAAAGAATACATCTTATTATAACAAAGTCTTGAAGGTATATTAATGGTTAAAACAAACCGCTAATATTATTATTTGAAGTATATAACGTCGCCTTCGTTTAACAGAAGTTATTATTATTATTATTATTATTATTATTATTATTATTATTATTATTATTATTATTATTATTATTATTAGCTAAGCTACAACCCTAGTTGGAAAAGCACGATGCTATATGGCCAGGGGTTCCAACAGGGAAAATAGCCCAGTGAGGAAAGGAAACAAGGAAATAAGAGAATTAATTAATAATTTGAATAAACTATTTAAGAATATTAACAAAACTTAGAATAAATATTCTATACATAAACTATAGAAACTTCATCGAAATAAAAGGAAGAGAAATAAGATAGAATATTGTGCCTGAGTGTACCCTCAAGCATAAGCTTTTTTTATGTATGGATATACATACATCATACTAATATTATGCATAGCAAGAGCACCAGTAGAAAACAGCCAAAGATTTCCAGGAACAAGAGATGAATATGTCATTTTCGTTTAAAATTTCATTAATCATGGTAAACTGGAAGTGCTTCTGGGTATGATTCCAGAAACAAAGAAAAATATCATCTGTTATTATAGCTGATACAGATCGGACAAAATAAACAAAAGTAAAAGCAAATCTATAAACACAGGAGGGAAATGAAATAGATGTAATTTGCTGTCATATTACATTTATTGATTTATTGTCATATTACATTGTAACGGTATTAATTCCAGAGCAATTTTACCATCTCTTTCTGTGATTGTTTTTTTTTTTTTTTAATCAGGCGGAAAATCTAATAAAGACATTACTTCCCTTTTGTTGAAGGTCTTCTATGTAGCATTCATTTCAGTCAAGAATCCGATAACAACTTCCATGAGAAAAACGACCAGAGAAATGAGTAAGCCTGCACCCAGCATTACATACATTCCCTTAAAGGTTTAAGAAATGAGATAAAAATTTAGTCAATTAGGAGCTTTGGTGTTCGTCTTACATTTGAAAATTAATGTGACATGAGGCTCAACACTACACAGTATTTTAAAAGTTTTATTCCAGCTGTGACCAAGTTGTGGAATGATCTTCCTAATCTGTAAGCTGAATCGATAGAAGTTCAAAAATTCAAGCTTGCAGCAAATGTTTTTAGGTTGAACTGGCTGACATAAGTCTTTTTACAGTTTATCTATGAAATATCTGTTTTGATGTTGTTGATGTTTTTAAAACATTTTATTCTAATTGTTCATTACTTCTTATATCGTTTATCTATTTCCTTATTTCCTTTCCTCACTAGGCTATTTTTCCCCGTTGGAGCCTTTGGACTTATAGCATCTTGCTTTTCCAACTAGGGTTGTAGCTTAGCTAATAATAATAATAATAACAGTAATAATAATAATAATAATGATAATAATAATAACAGTTTTCAAAAGGTAAGAAATAATCTCTCTCATCATCAGTACCTAGTAATAATGTTTTATGTTTTGTTCCTATTAATAAACATTTCCATAAAAAGCTTTCATCAGTGTAATACGTTTATAAATAGAAATATCCAGTAAAAAAAGAAGCAGTAAATAAGATTTGTTTTGCTGCAATATTGAAGTAGGATAAAAAATAAGAATAAAAGAAAAATAGATGATGAACGCCGAATGAAAATTAATACTTTCCTATATCTTTATTAATACGGTATTTAAGAGTTGACTAGATGTTGCACCGCCTGAATACAAAAAAAAAGTCTATCAATCATTTTTTGTTGATCCGTAGATATATAGGCTTTAGAAAATTACAGTATACTTGTATTGACATGTATGAAGAGTGTATATATATATATATATATATATATATATATATATATATATATATATATATATATATGTGTGTGTGTGTGTGTGTGTGTGTGTGTATATACATATATATAAATATATATATATATATATATATATATATATATATATATATATATATATATATTTATATCTATACCTATATATATATATATATATATATATATATATATATATATATATATATATATATATATATAAATATCTATATATAATAAATATATATCTATATATATATATATATATATATATATATATATATATATATATATAAATATATATATATATATACAGTATATATATTGTATATCATCTCAAGAACTTCAAACTAAGAAGTGAAGACTGCAAAACGAAAATTGGAAAGGGCCAAGTTTGATCTAGTAAAACTAAGCAGTCATCTTCTGTTCACCGAAACCTGCAAGATTGTATATATATATATATATATATATATATATATATATATATATATATATATATATATATATATACATATGTGTGTGTCTGTGTGTATGCATAAATTTACCTTCCTTCAATTTATCATTTCTGATAAACAGGTTTTGCAATTTTGGAACTTACCCATATATTACTCAACCCGAGGGGTGCTTGCACTGTGATTTTGGATGGTAAGTTCAAACACGACGTCGAATTGTCAAAGCTGTTCATTAACCAGTAATCATAGAGTCCAGCTGCAAGTAAGTATCCGATCCTGGAAAGAGGAAGGGTAAACAAAAACAAAATTCTGCATCTAAGGATAATTTTGTCTGGCCATGGCTTTGTTATTATAAGGTTAAAAAAAATTCACCGGTGCCTCTGATTGGCTGGCTGAACGGAGGCCTATGATTGGCTGGCTCAACGGAGGGCTCTGATTGGCCGGCTGAAATGTGGCCTCAAGTTTAGATGATGATGTGTAATATTCTTTTAAAACAATACTCAAAAAATTTTTTTTACTGATTTTCTGAAACCAGATTTTAGTCAAGAAAGGATTAAAGAGCTTTAGTCGGTGAAGGAAGAAATCAGTAGAAAAATATCACACCCGATAAAATATAGCAAAATTGACTGCTAAGAGGACACTCCAAAATCAAACCATTATTCTCTAAGTTTGGAATATTGCCATAGCCTCTGAACCATGGTCTTCCACTGTCTCGGGCTAGATCTCTCTTGCTTAATTATTTCTCTACCTCTTGTTTTGTTGAAGTTTTTTTATAGTTTATATAGGTAATATTCATTTTAATGTTACTGTTCTTAAAATATTTTATTTTTCCTTATTTCCTTTCCTCACTAGGCCATTTTCCCTGTTGGAGCTCCTGGCCTTATAGCATCCTGCTTTTCCAACTAGGGTTGTAGCTTATCAAGTAATAATAATAATAATAATAATAATAATAATAATAATAATAATAATAATAATAATAATAATAATAATAATTTCATTAACGAAAACTGTGATGAACCCTTATTAAAGGCTTTAACTAATATCATGGTCTTATTCATTCTCTCAACATACACATATTAAGTTCATTTCCAAAAGAACGTAAACTGGATATATTTAAATTAGAAATAGACTCATCATGAAAAATAACTTAGGTATTTTGATAAATTGTTAAATGTAACTTGCTTCGGATTAAACCTATGCCCATACTATTATTAACATCATTATTTTTATTGCTACCGTGGTGGTGTTATTGTATTTACTATTGTTGTTATTGCTAACGATGTGTGATAACAATGATAATAATATTCATATCATCGAGATATATGTATATCCCCGTTGCCTGTTTATAGCTTTCCAGGTAGAAAATGTATATAAATAATGAAAATTATCAAGCTATATGGCATTGCCCTTCAACACTGCCATCTGATTGTGTCTGAAAAAATTCTTAAACGGACTTTCTATATTAATTAATCTAAATCGACAGGAATCGAGAAAAAACGAGGTTACAAGTCTTTGGATGGATCGAGTATAATGAAAAAATTCACAATAAAAAGGTTAAAAAATATGAAAATAAAATGAAATAAAATGAAACGGATGATTCCTTACGGATGTAGAATTTTCAATAACCCTTTTTTTACATATCTTCCTTTTTATAGTTTTTACCGACCATGTGCCCGTTCGATTGTTCTATTTTTTACCGATAGTTGAATACAGATAGATAGATATGCATATAAATAGGTAGATAGATTGATATTATTATTATTACTTGCTAAGCTATAACCCAAGTTGGAAAAGCAGAATGCTATAAGCCCCTGGGCTCCAACAGGGAAAATACCCCAGTGAGGAAAGGAAACTAAGAAAAATAAAATATTTTAAGAAGAGTAACAACAACAAAATTGATATATCCTATAGAAAGATAGATAAATAGATTGATAGATAGATATATCAAACGTTAGTGTTTCTTTTATTCCGGAAATTTATCTTTGGAGAATTCCACATTTATGACAAACACGTCTGAAACAGAGGATGTAAAATGTCTATATGACACGTTTTATAAAAGAGAAGAATAGAGGACTTGTGAAGCAATCTCTCTCTCTCTCTCTCTCTCTCTCTCTCTCTCTCTCTCTCTCTCTCTCTCTCTCTCTCTCTCTCTCTCTCTCTCTGTTTTTCAGTTTTTGGTATTTGATAAACAATCATGTATTTGATAATCAATAATCAATCTATTTGTTATGACATGCAGTCATATATAGTATTAATAATCTCTCATAACTGCATGTTCATGTATGACTGTATGTGTGGTATGCATCACTAAGATATGAATAATGCAAAAATTCCATAATGCCATGCAAGAAAATTAATTGAATCCAATAAAAAATGACATTTCGATGTTAAAAATTCGTCAAATTGATATTCGTGTTTTCCACGAATACCAAGGATTTTGATGTCAGATATTTAAGTGATTTCACAGATATAGTGATACAATTAGTATTAAATAGGGCATCATGAATCTCTCTCTCTCTCTCTCTCTCTCTCTCTCTCTCTCTCTCTCTCTCTCTCTCTGTCCAGTAATGTTAAATTTCTTTTTACCTGAGCATTTAGGTCATCATTTGCGATCTGATATATTTGGAGTATTAATTCTTTAAAAACTTCTTGGCTAACAGAAATATATAAAATACATGCAGTTCAGTTTGCAGTTCTAGAGAAATGAGGTCACCTACTTCACAAGTAACGTATACAGAAATACAAAATGCCATACAAACAGGAGTTAAAAGAAGGCGGGATTCTTGGAACTAATTCTCATTCCAAAATAGAAATATAATTCAATCACCAACGTCAGTAAAGTAACCCAGAGAGGCTAAAAATAAATAAATTACATTATGTAGATGGATGAATTCTATTCTATTAACATAGTAAAACCTCTCTAAAAATACGACGTGAGCATGTATTTCAAACTAGTGTAGGCAACCCAGGTAACCCCTCTCACCATGGTATTACTACTCCTTCTCTCCCCCACCAGAGGGACAGGTAGAGACGGTGTAGTCAATGCCACTCAGCGTGACAGGAAATATATATATATATATATATATATATATATATATATATATATATATATATATATATATATATATATATATGCAGTACATATATACTGTGTATATATATATATATATATATATATATATATATATATATATATATATATATATATATATATATATATATATATATATATGTTAATCTACATAAAAAAAATTGAAAGATGTGTATATGTAGAAATGCTCTACAGTTTCGTCCGCCATTGGACCTCTTCTTAGAGCGTTTATTAGGCCTAATAAACGCTCCAAGAAGAGGTCCAATGGCGGACGAAACTGTAGAGCATTTCTACATATAGACATCTTTCAATTTTCCAAATGTAGATTACCATATATTAGGTTATCTTCGTGCTAAGGAAGATTGCATCTGTAATATATATATATATATATATATATATATATATATATATATATATATATATATATATATATATATATATATATATATATATATACATATATATATATATATATATATATATATATATATATATATATATATATATATATACATATACATATATATATATATATATATATATATATATATATATATATATATATATATATATATATATATATATATATAAACTTGCTCTTTATTATATAAGGGAGATAAACACAAACTCTTGTGTTCCTGACTCAGTGGCTAGAATTTGACAAGATACATTTTTTTTCTCTTTTTTCCCATTAGACAATGATTCGCATGAGACTTTTCCATGATCAAGGACCAAGGAGCATAGGCTAAGACAGTTATATATGTCTTAAACTTTAAAACAATTTCCACAGCATTTGAAGAACGTTATCATCTTCGCAATGAAAGATTAGATCTTATTATAATATAAAAAGGTTTTGGTGTAGGCCTATATGCAATCAACATAGCCTGATTAATGTTATCATTATTCAAACTTTTAACTTCAAAAATATATTGCCCAATATCTCAATTGATAACGAAATTCATTGATCTTTTGTTTTACGTCTATCTGCTATTGGAATTCATATATATATATATATATATATATATATATATATATATATATATATATATATATATATACAGAGAGAGAGAGAGAGAGAGAGAGAGAGAGAGAGAGAGAGAGAGAGAGAGAGAGAGAGAGAGAGTGAGAGAGAGATGTGACGATATTTATAGCACTATTAGTGCGTAGTTTATACATGATTAAAGGTTTTTAAAGGCCGCTCATGAATGGCAGAGGCAAGGGACAGTGACTGCCCTATTAAGTAGGATAATGCCCTAGACACTGACCATATATTATTATTATTATTATTATTACTATCCAAGCTACAGCCCTAGTTGGAAAAGCAAGATGCTATAAGCCCAGGGGCTCCAACAGGGAAAAATAGCCCAGTGAGGAAAGGAAATAAGGAAATAAATAAATGAAGAGAACAAATTAACAATAAATCATTCTAAAATAAGTAACAACGTCAAAACAGACATGTCATATATAAACTATTAACATAAAACACAAATATGTCATAAATAAACTATAAAAAGACTCATGTCCGCCTGGTCAACAAAAAAGCATTTGCTCCAACTTTGAACTTTTGAAGTTCTACTGATTCAACCACCCGATTAGGAAGATCATTCCACAACTTGGTAATAGCTGGAATAAAACTTCTAGAGTACTGCGTAGTATTGAGCCTCGTGATGGAGAAGGCCTGGCTATTGGAATTAACTGCCTGCCTAGTATTACGAACAGGATAGAATTGTCCAGGGAGATGTGAATGTAAAGGATGGTCAGAGTTATGAAAAATCTTATGCAACATGCATAATGAACTAATTGAACGACGGTGCCAGATATTAATATCTAGATCAGGAATAAGAAATTTAATAGACCGTAAGTTTCTGTCCAACAAATTAAGATGAGAATCAGCAGCTGAAGACCAGACAGGAGAACAATACTCAAAACAAGGTAGAATGAAAGAATTAAAACACTTCTTCAAAATAGATTGATCACCGAAAATCTTGAAAGACTTTCTCAATATGCCTATTTTTTGTGCAATTGAAGAAGATACAGACCTTATATGTTTCTCAAAAGTAAATTTACTGTCGAGAATCACACCTAATATTTTGAAAGAGTCATACATATTTAAAGAAACATTATCAATACTGAGATCCGGATGTTGAGGAGCCACCGTCCTTGACCTACTTACAATCATACTTTGAGTTTTGTTAGGATTCAACTTCATACCCCATAATTTGCACCATGCACTAATTTTAGCTAAATCTCTATTAAGGGATTCACCAACCCTAGATCTACAGTCAGGGGATGGAATTGATGCAAAGAGAGTAGCATCATCTGCATATGCAACAAGCTTGTTTTCTAGGCCAAGCCACATGTCATGTGTATATAGCATGAAAAGAAATGGGCCAAGAACACTATCCTGTGGAACACCGGATATCACATTCCTATAATCACTATGGTTCCCATCAACAACAACTCTTTGAGATCTATTACTTAAAAGATCAATAATAATGCTAAGAAACGACCCACCCACTCTCAACTGTTCAGTTTGAAAACAAGGGCCTCATGATTAACACGGTCAAAGGCAGCACTAAAATCAAGGCCAATCATACGAACTTCCCGACCACAATCAAGGGATTTCTGTACAGCATTGGAGATTGTGAGAAGGGCATCACATGCTCCAAGGCCTTTACGAAAACATTACCAATTCTCCAACTGGTGCTAAAAGCTCCTCTTCTTGCTAACTTGCGCAAAATAACAGATAACTTTGGAGCTAAGAAATCTGCTGTCTTTATAAAAAACAAAGCAAAAATACCATTTGGGTCTACACCTCCATAAGCATCAAGGTCCACCATCAGAGCTTTAATCTCACGAGGTCGAAAAGCTAAACTAGTCAGTTTAGCCTCAGGAAAACAGGGATGAGGAAGTTCAAGTTTTTCATTACTCTGTTTACTGTCAAAAACATCAGCCAAAAAGGGTTGCCTTTTCCTTTGGACAGTGAGTGACTGAGCCATCTGGTTTAAGTTAAGGAGGAACTGTTGCATCTACACCAAAGAGTGCAGATTTAAGGGTAGACCCCCATTTATGTTCCTGAGTTGTACCAGAAAATGTTTCTTTTATGGTTAAATTGTACTCCTTTTCAGTTGAGGCATAAACTCTCTGAGCAAAAGCTCGAAGCTGAGTATAGTTGTTCCAGGTCAAATCTGATCTGTTCCCCTTCCAAAGATGATAGGCCTCCTGTTTCTCCAAATAAGCACGTCTGCAATCATCAATGAACCACGGTTTGTCCTTCACTCAGTACCTTAGCACACGAGAATTATGTTGACTAGATTCTCATTCAAAGGGACAACAGGATCTACACTATTATATAATTGTGACCAATTCAAGCACAAAAGATCATGTAAAATCCCATTCTAGTCTGCTTGGGATTTCATATAAATTTTACAAGAATATGATATATCAGGGACAGGCTGCTCAGTCTTCACTACTAATGAAATCAAGGCATGATCAGATGTCCCGACTGGAGAACCAACCTTACTAGTTATAACGCCAGGGGAGTCAGTGTATACGAGGTCCAAGCAATTACCAGACCTGTGAGTAGCTTCATTTATGATTTGCTCACAGCCTGATTCAGAGACAAAGTCTAAAGCTCTTAAGCCATGGCGATCGGTAGGAGAGATAGAACTCAACCACTCCCTATGGTGAGCATTAAAATCACCAACAAAGACAAAAGAAGCCTTTCTATCATCCTCTTGTATCTTAGCCATAATGGTAAGAAGACAATCGAAGATAGAATCATCTATGTCTGGATTCCGGTAGATCGAACACAAATAAAAGTTGTTATGCCTGCCACAAACTTTTATTACCTGAATCTCATGACATCCACATTGATAGGAGGACTTATGAGAAGCAGGGTACTCCGTCCCAATATACACCGCCATTCCCCTGGCCCTAGGGATGGCATCACGTTTCAACATTATTGGCTTCTTGAAACCAGTTATAAGGAGCTCAAATGAGTGCCTCATATTAGAAACCAAAGTTTCTGAGCACAAAAGAATATCATACTGTCTGGACGCAACTGTAAGGTCTTGGATATTTGCATGAAGACCACGAATATTGCAATACAGAAGACGACATTGACGAAATCTAGGACGTACTGGTCCCGGATTTCGCTCAATGTCTCCAGACAGCATAAGAATTAATAGAAATAAAAAAGAGACATCATACTTAAAAACTAGATTAACAAGAATTATAACAAAAACAATACGTACAGAATTATAAACAAAGTGATTGATGATACCCATAGACTATAGTAAAAAGTCGGAAAAACTGGTAGACATGGAGGAGCCGATACACCATGCAAGGCTAAATACCCTCCAGGATAGCCACTTCAACTGAAGGGAGGACAGTAAGGATGGTTTTGAGAAGAAAAATAATCAGAAAAAGGAAAAGACAACCTCTTGATAAACCACCAGGCATCCATGGCCCTTCTATTCAGCCTGCCCAACACACCATTTCAAAAAAACAAGAGGAAAAAAAAGGAAAAAAAAATAAATAAGATAGAATAGTGTGCCTGAGTGTACCCTCAAGCAAGAGAACTCCAACCCAAGACTGTGGAAGACCATGGTACAGAGGCTATGGCACTACCCAAGACAAGAGAACAATGGTTTAATTTTGGAGTGTCCTTCTCCTAGAAGAGCTGCTTACCAAAACTAAAGAGTCTCTTCTACCCTTACCAAGAGGAAAGTACACTGAACAAATTGCAGTACAGTAATTAACCGCCTGGGTGAAGAAGTGTTAAGTATCTCATTGTTGTCAGGTGTATGAGGAAAGACGAGAATATGTAAAGAATAGGCCAAACTATTCTGTGTAAGTGTAGGCAAAGAAAAAATAAGCCGTAACCAGAGAGAGGGATCCAATGCATTACTGTCTGGCCAGTCAAAGGATCCAATACCTCTCTAGTGGTAGTATCTCAACGGGTGGCTGGTGCCCTGGCCCATATACATATGATCAGCGTCCAAGCCCCCTCTCCACCCAAGCTAGGACCAAGGAGGGCTAGGCAATGGCTGCTGATGACTCAGCAGATAAACCTATAGGCTCCCCCAAAGGTCTTCATCCTTAGGTCACAAGGATGGTGAAGTTGCAGTGACCAAAGAAACTAAGGAGTTTGAGCGGGACTTGAACCCCAGTCCAGCGTTCACCAGTCAAGGACGTTACCACATCGGCCCCACAACCCTGATTAAACGAAAAAAAATGCAAAGCTAACCCAGGAACCTTAAGTATGAAGGTATTTTCACAAAGTTAAGTAACCTAAATCAAAAGACAATTCGAATTTTCACCTGCAAAATAGATATGAAAACATTTCGGATCCATGTAATATTATATGTCGAAAAACTGGTTAAATATCACTAGCCACAACTCTGAGACTTTAATAGAAATAAAATATCATTTGTTATAGATTAAAGTTTCCTGACTTGATGGGGGAGCTAATATTTAATAGAATTCAAAGTCAATCTAGTAACCATATTAACTTATTTCAAAATGGTATCAAATTTCAAATGAAAAAAAAAAAACTATTTTTTTTTCTTTTTTTCATAGGCGCACTGTTAGTCATCAAAGATAAGTAATAATCTTCATTTATTTCCTCCTGGTGATAAGTTGGAGCAATATTCATTTTGGGGCAACTATCATATCCAATAATCAATCTTGGTGAAATAATGTCCATAATAAAGAAATGAATATTAAAACTCATCTATTTCCATCTCCAAATAAATTAAATCTCTATTTTTCTTTTTAACAAGGGGATTTAAGATGCATTTTGAAATGAAATTGAAGTGTCGCCTATAACAGTAAAATTTAAAGAGGAAATCGTTATCTAGCCATTATCTATCAAGATGAATTACATGTCTCTTTGCTTTACGGGCTGCCAAAGCAAGAGCCCGTGTCTTGCTATAAGCAATGCAACCTAAAACAAACAAACAAGCAATGCAAAGAGTAGTTTTAACCCAGAATTGTTCCCGTGTGTCTGGTCAATGGAAATTTAATGTTTTTACATTCCCGATAAGCATTGAAATACATTACGTGACTCTTCAAAAATTAGACAAGGGGGAGAGAGAGAGAGAGAGAGAGAGAGAGAGAGAGAGAGAGAGAGAGAGAGAGAGAGAGAGAGAGAGAGAGAGAGAAAGTTTATTAAATGGAAACGTTGACGACCTACCACTCACCTCCAGACCAAAGGTCTTTGGACTTAAAGACTAGTCAGAACCAGTACTGATTTCAGAGTTCATGTTCTCTATCATTATCTAGTTTCCCCTTAATCATAAGTTGCATTTGCAATGTCGATTACATATTCATATACGTATTAGATTACAATGAAAATATCGCTTGTAATCTCAGTACTTGTGGAACAAGAAATCCTTGTTGCCTGATCTACAGTAAAAGCATTAGCCATGCGATCAGCAATATCTGATGGAGTCAAAATTACTTCAAAATAGAATATAGTACTGGGCATTTTGGAATGCTTCATTAAACAACAATAATGATGGTGGGTATATTTTCAAAGGCCTTTTGTTTTCCTGTAGAAGAAATAGATTCTGTATTTCGGGTCTAATTTTTCAATTCTAAGAGGAAATGGAACTCATCATGGTGGCTCCTTCTACATTACGTGACTTTTCCAAAGTTAGAGGTGGCAAACCCGGCTGGTGGAGAGAGAGAGAGAGAGAGAGAGAGAGAGAGAGAGAGAGAGAGAGAGAGAGAGAGAGAGAGAGAGAGAGCTATAGGCGGAGTGTATTGAATACCAAGCATATTTTGTACTTCAGGCATCTCATTAATCCTTCGTAAAAAAGAGAAACAGTCTTACAAATATTCTCTTTGCTTTTTCGTTCGATATGTCCCGCTTCCTTGAACTACTCACAACGTAAAATTTACCAGGTTTATTTATAAAATATTCTCTGCGGATCAAGATTCCCCATGTACACACGAATCCTAAACTATGTTACTAAATATCAATATTTGCTTCAACTATAAAGAATAATCACAGTTATTCGCCTCATCAAGCAACAACCAATGTCTTTCTTTCTGATCTAATTTACTTCTAATAAATTATAGGCATTTCCTCCTCAAACGCTTCATGCGCATTACACTCTTCGGGATCACTTTCTCATGATGTCATTTACTCTTGTCGTAAGATTCTTTGAGCCCCTCCCCCCCAATAAATTACTAAGGTGTCCCTATTTTTATCGACGTCCTGGCAAATAGTTCCATGAACACACGATAGCTTGTCTTTTACTTACTTTTTACTA
Organism: Palaemon carinicauda; assembly: GCF_036898095.1. Taxonomy (NCBI): domain Eukaryota; kingdom Metazoa; phylum Arthropoda; class Malacostraca; order Decapoda; family Palaemonidae; genus Palaemon; species Palaemon carinicauda. Next base: position 20,089,691 of record NC_090730.1, read on the forward strand.
TAAGGGCTGCAGGGGAACACTACTCTTTACAGGTCCTCCACGGTCGTTTTATGATGTTCATTCGGGTGCGTTTAACATTTCACAATGCATATTGCTCTATCCTTAAAGTTTTATCGTTTTCTTTTCCTTCCTCGTAAGTCACCTAACTTTCTTCCCAGAACCAATATGAGTCCGGAAAATTCCGCACAATTTAATGCAGCTCTTAGGTCATTAGGTCACCGACGATCAATATTGCTTGGAGACCACGGTCGTCCATTTGCAAGGGCTGTCCAAAATCCTTTTAGTTAATGAAACTTTCCTCTCCAGTCATTCTTCTCCATCACTTATTCTTACTTCTCTCTTACCTTATTCATTATTACATTATTTCTTTCCTTCTCATGTTGTCTTTTATAATTCTTCTCCATACTTCCTTTTTCATTATGGGCAGGTAAAGGAAACAATTTTCCTTACAGTTATAACAATAATCTAAAGCAAAGGTTCTTTTTATATTTATTGACTTTCAAGTAGGCCGATAAAAGTTACTATGGCTCACTCACAATCTCACAATGGAAAGTAAAGCCTTTGAGAGCTTTTTGTCGAAATGATTATAAAATAGAAAGTACTATCACTCACAATAAATGGCCGCTATAGTTTTATTTACGTGGGTTTAGTTATCAAATGAAACATTTCAAGTATTCATTGCTTCCATAATTCTGCATTTTGAATTCAGTACATTATGAATTAGTATATGATGAAGATGTATTATATCTATAAGAGAGAGAGAGAGAGAGAGAGAGAGAGAGAGAGAGAGAGAGAGAGAGAGAGAGAGAGAGAGAGAGTTACTCCCGTACCATTCTAGGGGTCGTTTTCAAGAAGACTGTAATAGAATGTTTAAGTGGTCGTCCAATAGTTCAGTCTATCTAGTATACTACAGTATATTGATTTATACTTCATCCTTATTAATTGCCAACTCTTAAAGAAATGAACTATCCTTCATATCCATACCTTTACTTTCTTCAATTCCAAGGTAACAAAATCTAATATGTTAAACTACTATAAGAAGAAAACATTATACAATACCAATCATATCTCGACTTTCTAAAAATATATTTGGCAAACGGCACTTCCCTGTTCCTTTTAAGTAACAATCGCTCCTTGCAGTAAACAAGCCTTTCATTCGCCGCAGAGACTGCATTTATCAACAGCCCTATTGATTAATGTTTTCTTGTTCTCCAAAACCTCCAACTAAGAAAAGAGAAACGGAAGGTTCCTCACTCCATTGTCTTCTGAATGGGCCCTTGGATATGATACTTCGTTTGCAGCTGTATAATTCCATGTTAAATAAACAGGATATGTTATTTCTTAGGCAAATATATGTTGTTTCAAGGGGATATGAATGCTCTCTCTCTCTCTCTCTCTCTCCTCTCTCTCTCTCTCTCTCTCTCTCTCTCTCTCTCTCTCTCTCTCTCTCTAATGAACTTAGAGACTTAATTTCACAATTTTTTTGTGAGTTAAAAGCGCAGTAAATTAAACTTTTAATTTCTATTTCAATATTAAAATTTTTTATCGTGCCTTCTGCATATTATTTCATGGTACTTTCATCATTTAATTAATCTTGTTTGAAAATCACGAAAGAAAACATTTCAATCAGAGCATGGACAAATATTTACCCTTTTAAATTCCAATCAACTTTTATCTCTGAAAAAAATATTCTTGTTAATACGAAAGATAAAAAAGGCCGAAGAAGTTGAGTTATTAAACGATAAGTTCAAAACCTCTCTCTCTCTCTCTCTCTCTCTCCTCTCTCTCTCTCTCTCTCTCTCTCTCTCTCTCCCTCTCTCTCTCTCTCTCTCTCGCTAATTGCACTATCTAAATCTATTTTCATGCGAAAATTTGTCATTTTTTTGTGTTGAACTTGATATCATTATTTCTTTTAACTTACAGAAATTATTTTTAGCTTAATTCTTTTCATTTAGCTTTGTGAAACATTAATTTCATCCTAATTAAATGAATGTTACGAAAGTGGAGCTGTGCCTAGTTTAATTGTTCCTTTAGCCAGTAAACAATGGAGACAAATTACTAAAATAATCTAATTTTCCTCTATTAGAGCGTTACCAAATGACAATCAATTATTATTATTATTATTATTATTATTATTATTATTATTATTATTATTGTTATTATTATTACTTTCTAAGCTACGACCCTAATTCGAAAAGCAGGATATGCTATAAGCCCAGGGGCTCCAACAGGGATAATAGCCCAGTGAGGAAATGAAGCAAGGAAAAATAAAACATTTCTCTGAATGTTATTATGAAATCCTATTGTCTGCCTTCAATGTTATATCATAATCATTATGGATTACGAAGTAGCGGCTGATTTCAGTATTACGAGATGTACCTATCATCATTACTTAGATAGTTATTGATGATAAACATTAATGAAATAAAAAGAAAGGGAAAAACGTCTAGATATCTGTTTGCCAGATTAACAAATTTGATTACCGGATACAACCTGATACAGAAATCTAACGAGAATTGACTGCAGGAGAGATCGTTTTAAATGAAACTTATTCTTTCTTCAATTGAATTCCAAATTAGGTCCTGAAGGGTCTCTAAACGAAATCCTTGAAACTGTTCAGTTAACTTTCCCTTTAATTCTTTTGCCATGTCCTAACTTTTTATTGACAACTGATCTGGACATTTTGTCCTTCTGTACGACTGACTTTTTTCCCCATTTAAAAAGGTAATTTATTTTTAGAACTTCCCTTTTCTTATCTAAACGATGGGTTGTGAAGTGGTGTATGTTAATCTCAAAATGGTGGTCGAAGTAGATTACTTATAGTTCAGTTTATTAATAGTTTTTTTTCAATACCCCCCCCAAAAAAAAATTAAGAAAAAAAGGCTTAAAACAAATTTGAAAACTAAAATAAAAGGTAAAAAGAAAAGGAGCAACCAAAGTATAGAAAAAAATTATCTGTAAATATACTTTTCACTCATAATAGGAAAATTTTAAATATTTATCAGTAAGTCAACTTTTCACTCATAAAATGAAAATTTAAATACCTTTAGACTGGGCTATAACAACTA
>NC_090730.1:20097758-20102758 GCF_036898095.1 Palaemon carinicauda
ACAATAAGTTCTATGTAGCTTAGTAAAGAAAACTTGGTTCTATAAGTTAAACACATAAAGGCTAAATAGTTTGTAGCCATAAGGCCCTTCCCACACACAAATTTAGAGAAATAAACTTGCTGAAAGGTGACATACTTCAGACAGTAATATTGCTTGAAGGTATCTAAAAGCCAGCTCTCTCTCTCTCTCTCTCTCTCTCTCTCTCTCTCTCTCTCTCTCTCTCTCTCTCTCTGGAATTCTTTTCAGAACTCCTAAAATTCCTTGAACAAGTGTTTTTCATCCCAGTGCAATCATAAGAAACCTCGATAAATATTACCTGCCTCTTGCATACTCAGCCTTGAATTTGATATAATCAATATGGTTTCTTTCATGTTTACCACTGTAGGCAAGGAAACTGACCCGCCAAATAGAACGTACACTATTCTATGTTTCCTTATTTGGTTAATCACTCTGGTTTCTTTTATGTATACCACTGTAGACAAGGAAACTGACTCGCCAAATAGAACGTACACTGTTCTATGTTTCCTTATTTGGTTAATCACTCTGGTTTCTTTTATGTTTACCACTGTAGACAAGGAAACTGACCCGCCAAATAGAACGTACACTATTCTATCTGTTTCCTTATTTGGTTAATCACTATGGTTTCTTTTATGTTTACCACTGTAGACAAGGAAACTGACCCGCCAAATAGAACGTACACTATTCTATGTGTTTCCTTATTTGCTTAAACACTATGGTTTCTTTTATGTTTACCGCTGTAGACAAGGAAACTGACCCGCCAAATAGAACGTACACTATTCTATCTGTTTCCTTATTTGGTTAATCACTATGGTTTATTTTATGTTTACCACTGTAGACAAGGAAACTGACCCGCCAAATAGAACGTACACTATTCTATCTGTTTCCTTATTTGGTTAATCACTATGGTTTCTTTTATGTTTACCACTGTAGACAAGGAAACTGACCCGCCAAATAGAACGTACACTATTCTATGTGTTTCCTTATTTGCTTAAACACTATGGTTTCTTTTATGTTTACCGCTGTAGACAAGGAAACTGACCCGCCAAATAGAACGTACACTATTCTATCTGTTTCCTTATTTGGTTAATCACTATGGTTTCTTTTATGTTTACCACTGTAGACAAGGAAACTGACCCGCCAAATAGAACGTACACTATTCTATCTGTTTCCTTATTTGGTTAATCACTATGGTTTCTTTTATGTTTACCACTGTAGACAAGGAAACTGACCCGCCAAATAGAACGTACACTATTCTATGTGTTTCCTTATTTGCTTAAACACTATGGTTTCTTTTATGTTTACCGCTGTAGACAAGGAAACTGACCCGCCAAATAGAACGTACACTATTCTATCTGTTTCCTTATTTGGTTAATCACTATGGTTTATTTTATGTTTACCACTGTAGACAAGGAAACTGACCCGCCAAATAGAACTTACACTATTCTATCCGTTTCCTTATTTGCTTAAACACTATGGTTTCTTTTATGTTTGCCACTGTAGACAAGGAAACTGACTCGCCAAATAGAACTTACACTATTCTATGTGTTTCCTTATTTGCTTAAACACTATGGTTTCTTTTATGTTTGCCACTGTAGACAAGGAAACTGACTCGCCAAATAGAACGTACACTATTCTATCTGTTTCCTTATTTTTTTTCCTTACTGGTCTATTTTCCCTGCTAAAGCCTTTTTGATTATAGCATCCTACTTTTCCATGTAGGGTTGTAGGTTAGGTAATAATAATAATAATAATAATAATAATAATAATAATAATAATAATAATACGAAGACTTTCATTAACCTTTAAGGATTTTGGTCCTCCTGACGTCGAGTTAGGCTTAAAATATATGAAAGTTTATAACAGCCTAACTGCTTGTAGAGTTTATCTTTAACATTTAGATATTCAAAAATCTTACAGAAAACATATAATATCAGTTTTCCATGTAGAAATCAAATACCCAGATTTATTATATGAGGATAAATAAACGATGAAAGAATATTTATGAGAAGACAATTGACTAACATTCTCCGCAATTTATCTCTTAATGCAAAATAATTCGTTATGTTGCTTTAAAAAATAGATATAGTTCCTGGCTTTTCATCAGAAGAATTTGATCCTATATAGATTATAAATTCATTTGGTATTTAGCAATCTACTGATGTCAATATCCTATTCTGGGATTTTTAACGAAGAAGCATATTACTGATATATTTATTAAATGCAACAAGACAAAAAGTATTAAGTTTCCGGAGAGATATCGTTTACCTGAAGTAATCAAGTTAGATGATTTCTATAGTATAATCCAAGTGAATGTCACTTTTGGTATAAATCAAAGTTTCATAGACATCGATGCTAAACGTGGAAATAAATCTTATCCTTTTCCAAATACAATATTTATTCGGAGAGGAAATGTATTTGCCTGAGAGAGTCAGGAGGTGACAGAACGCTTATACATTTTCAAAATATATCCCGGAAATGCGAGTCAAAATAACATCGTTTCTTCAAAATATATTGGGAAACGATTCACTATTTGGAATGGAAATCACTGGTGCTCTAAAATGGTGTAACAATTTAAATTTCGTAGTAGGTAATAGGTTGGCCAGGGCACAAGCCACCCGCTGAGATACTACCGCTATAGAGATACCTGGTCTTTTAACTGTCCAAATAGTTCTTCATTGGATCCCTCTCTCTGGTTACTGCTCATTTTTCCCTTGCCTACACATACACCGAATAGTCTGGCCTAGTCTCTCCACATTCTCCTCTGTCCTCCTATACCTAACAACACAGAGATTACTAAACAATTCTTCTTCGCCTAAGAGGTTAACTGCTGTACTGTAATTTTTTAGTGGCTACTGTCCTCTTGGTAACAGTAGAAGAGACTCTTTAGCTATGGTAAGCAGCTCTTCTACGAGAAGGACACTCCAAAACCGAACCACAGAACTTTAGTCTTGGGTAGTACCATAGCCTCTGTGCTATGGTCTTTCAATGTCTTGGGGTAGAGTCTTCTTGCATGAGGGTGCAGTCGAGCACGCTATTCTATCTAATTTCTTTTCCTTTTGTTTTCTAATTTTTTTATTATTTACATATGAACGATTTATTTCCATATTGTTACTCTTCTATAAATGTTATTCTAATTGTTCATTACTTTTTTTGTAATCTATTCATTTCCTTATTGCCTTTCCTCACTGGGCTATTTGACCCTGTTGGAGCACTTTGGCTTATAGCATCTTGGTTTTCCGACTAGCGTTGTACCATAGCTTTCAATGATAATAATAATAATAATAATAATAATAATAATAATAATAATAATAATAATAATATGGAAATACCAGTTTTTTGGTAAATGTGCAAATAAATATATTCAAGGATGAGGTGTTCAGGTCCCAAAGAGATTATTTTGAGGCATCATACTTCCATTTGTTAATTCTGGCAAACCTAAAAAAATGTTATGTGAAGAAAGCAAAAATTTCATAAAGGTTTGGTTACCTTTTCCTTCTTTCTATCTATTTAATAATTCGTAAACTATCAACAAAATGGCAGTGCATAGTTTCAGTTGTTATTATTATTATTATTATTATTATTATTATTATTATTATTATTATTATTATTATTATTATTATTATTACTTGCTAAGCTACAACCCTAGCTGGAAAAGCAGGATGCTAGAAGCGCAAGGGCCTCAACAGGGAAAAAAGCCCAGTGAGGAAAGGAAACCAGGAAAAATTAAATATTACCGAGAATACTAAGCGTACTATACCATGTTATCAGGCAATTCTAGTTTTGAAATGGTCTTTTGCATATTGTAAAATCATGGAATATTTCAACAGAAAAAAACGAAACAATAAAATGTTTAAAGAATTGAAAAGCCGTTCATGACTGGCAGATGCAAGGGACAGTGACAATGCCTAGAGACTGACCCTACTAGCTAGGTAAGGAGCTCTTCTAGGAGAAGGACAATCCAATATCAAACCCTTGTTCTCAAGGCTTGGGTAGTACCATATCCTCTGTACCATAGTCTTCTACTGTCTTGGGGTAGATATCTCTTGCTTGAGGTTACACTCGGGCACACTATTCTATCTTGTTTCTCTTCCTCTTGTTATTTTCAAGTATTTATCCTCTCGTTATTTTCGAGTTTTTATCCTCCTGTTATTTTCAATTTTTTTAAATGTTATTATTGTTCTTGAACTTCTTTTGTTGTTTATTTCCTTATTTCCTTTCCTCACCGTGCTATTTTCCCTGTTGGCGCCCTTGGGGTTATAGCATCCTGCTTTTTCAACTAAGGTTGTAGCTTAGCAAGTAATAATAATAATAATAACAACAACAATAACAACAACAATAATGATAATAATAATAATAATAATAATAACAATAATAATAATAATAATAATAATGATAATAATAATAATAATAATAATAAGAATAATAATAATAATAATAATAATAATAATAATAAAAATTACATATGAAAGCACCCAAGGTGATGTATATTCAAGCTAGGACCATTGACTGTTAAAGTGAAGACTGTTATATAACAAATTGATCTTCCAGTAAATAATTTCCTTTTTAACATACCTTCTTATTGATTGTGCTAAAAAAGGTACAGATTGTTAAAGATAATAACAAGATTCGAATTTCCATCAGAGTCAGCGATTTTCTTTTTAACTATGCAACAAGGAAGTACCCCTTTAAGAAAGTGATTATCCTTGCAGGATTAATTAAGCCGTTTTATCCTTGCTGAATTATCTCCTATAGAAGATGAAAGGAAGCCTGGGTTGGCGAGCTGAGACGGAACGAATTGATGGTCGGTGAAACTTATGGATATCGATCGAAAGTAGATATTTCAGATTGATCGACTGAACAAAATAGTACTGAATAGTTATAGGCCTAATTATATACCTGATTTGCATACTAAAACTAACTTCGTTAATTCATATGTATTTTTATAGAATACTACAGTATATTCACGACGGTGACATATT
>NC_090730.1:20110258-20132758 GCF_036898095.1 Palaemon carinicauda
GATGAAAACATTTCGGATCCATGTAATATTATATGTCGAAAAACTGGTTAAATATCACTAGCCACAACTCTGAGACTTTAATAGAAATAAAATATCATTTGTTATAGATTAAAGTTTCCTGACTTGATGGGGGTGCTAATATTGAATGAAATCCAACGTCAGTTTAGTAAGCAATTAACTTATTTCAAAATGGTATTAAATTTCAAATGGAAAAACAATTCCTCTTTTTCTTAAAAGGCGCGCTGTTAATCATCAAAGATAAGTAATAATTTTAATTTATTTCCTTTTGGGGAAACTATCATATCCAATAATCAATCTTGGTGAAATATTGTCCATATTCAAGAAATGAATATTAAAAACTCATCTATTTCCATCTCCAAATAAATTAAATCTCTATTTTTCCTTAAAAAGGGGGATTTAAAATGCATTTCGAAATGAAATTGAAGTGTCGCCTATAACAGTAAAATTTAAAGAAGAAATTGTTATCTAGCCATTATCTATCAAGATGAATTACATGTCTCTTTGCTTTATGGGCTGCCAAAGCAAGAGCCCGTGTCTTGCTATAAGCAATGCAATCTAAAACAAACAAACAAGCAATGCAAAGAGTAGTTTTAACCCAGAATTGTTCCCGTGAGCCTGGTCAATGGAAATTTAATATTTTTATATTCCCGATAAGCACTGAAACACATTACGTGCCTCTTCGAAAATTAGACAAGGGAGAGAGAGAGAGAGAGAGAGAGAGAAAGCTTATTAAATGCAAACGTTGACGACCTACCGCTCACCTCCAGACCAGCGGTCTTTGGACTTTGAGACTAGTCAGAACCAGTACAAATTTCAGAGTTCATGTTCTCTATCATTATCTAGTTTCCCCTTAATCATAAGTTGCATTTGCAACGGCGATTACGTATTCATATACGTATTAGATTACAATGAAAATATCGCTTGTAATCTCAGTACTTGTGGAACAAGAAATCCTTGTTGCCTAAAGTACAGTAAAAAGCATTAGTCATTCGATCAGCAATATCTGATGAAGGAGTCAAAATTACTTCAAAATAGAATATAGTACTGGGCATTTTGGAATGCTTCATTAAACAATAATAATGATGGTGGGTATATTTTCAAAGGCATTTTGTTTTTCTATATAAGAAATAGATTATGCATTTTAGGTGTAATATTTCAATTCTAAGAGGAAATGGAACTCATCATGGTGGCTCTTTCCACATTACGTGACTTTTCCAAAGTTAGAGGTGGCAAACCCGGCTGGTGAGAGAGAGAGAGAGAGAGAGAGAGGGAGAGAGAGAGAGAGAGAGAGAGAGAGAGAGAGTTATAGGCGGAGTGTATTGAATACCAAACATATTTTGTACTTCAGGCATCTCATTAATCCTTCGTAAAAAGAGAAACGGTCTCACAAATATTTTCTTTGCTTTTTCGTTCGATATGACCCGCTTTCTTGAATAACTCAACGTACAATCTACCAGCTTTATTGGTGAAATGTTCTCTGCGGATCAAGATTTTCCATGTACACAATAATCCTAAACTATGTTACTAAATATCAATATTTGCTTCAACTATAAAGAATAATCACAGTTATTCGCCTCATCAAGCAACAACCAATTTCTTTCCGATCTAATTTACTTCTAATTTATTGTAGGCGTTTCCTCTATAAACGCTTCATATGCATTACACTCCTCGGGATCACTTTTTCATGATATCATTTACTCCTGTCGTAAGTTTCTTTGAGCCCCTCCCCCCAAATAAATTACTAAGGTGTCCCCATTCTAATAGACGTTCTGGCAGGCAAATAGTTCCATGAACAAACGATAGCTTGTCTTTTACTTACTTTTTACTATAAGGGCTGCTCATTTGATCCTGCACTGCAGGGGAATCCTACTCTTTACAGGACCTTCACGGTCGTTTTATGATGTTCATTCGGGAGCATTCAACATTTCACAATGCTTATTGCTCTGTCCTTAAAGTTTTATCGTTTTCTTTTCCTTCCTCGTAAGTCGCCCAACTTTCTTCCCAGAACCAATATGGAGTCCGGAAAATTCCGCACAATTTAATGCAGTTCTTAGGTCATTAGGTCACCGACGATCAATATTGCTTGGAGACCACGGTCGTCCATTTGCAAGGGCTGTCCAAAATCGTTTTAGTTAATGAAACTTTCCTCTCTAGTCATTCTACTCCATCACTTATTCTCACTTCTCTCTAACCTTATTTCTAACATTATTTCTTTCCTTCTCATGTTGTCTTTTATAATTCTTCTCCATACTTCCTTTTTCATTATGGGCAGGTAAAGGAAACAATTTTCCTTACAGTTAAAACAATAATCTAAAGCAAAGGTTCTTTTTATATTTATTGACTTTGAAGCAGGCCGATAAAAGTTACTATGGCTCACTCACAATATCACAATGGAAATTAAAGCCTTGTAGCGTTTTTTGTCGAAATGATTATAAAATAGAAAGTACTATCACTCGCAATAAATGGCCGCTATAGTTTTATTTACGTGGGTTTAGTTATCAAGTGAAACATTTCAAGTATTCATTGCTTCCATAGTTCTGCATTTTGAATTGAGTACATTATGAATTAGCATATGACAGTGTATGATGGCATTACATTAGATGAAGATGTATTATATCTATAAGGGAGAGAGAGAGAGAGAGAGAGAGAGAGAGAGAGAGAGAGAGAGAGAGAGAGAGAGAGAGAGAGAGAGAGAGCCCTCCTCACTCGCTCCCCACCATCCAATCACAACACAGGCTGCACCATTTCAGTTGTGACACTCTTATCCCCTCTGTAATCTTTATTACTCCAGCCAATCTTCTTATTTCATCATTTTCCAAAGCTTACCATATCCACTTCTTACAAATCCAGATTGCATATTCATGGAAACAAATAATCAGGCGTTGAATTGGAAGCTTATGCAAAGCTCAAAAACCTTGTCGTGGTTTCAAATTTACGATTTTCCTTAACTTGGATTTTGTACCTTGGATTGATGATTGCAATAATGGCACATCCAATTAGAACAATTATAAATTCAGTAGTTTTTAAATCACGTTTTCTTATAGCTTCCGTGAATAAGTTGTATTCAAGGTAAAGTGATAGAGTCTGTCTTTTATCCAGTAATCATTATACTTACAAGCGGAATTTCTATTCTTCACCAAGATTGAATACATGGTTAGCGTTAAAGGGTCATCCAATGCGGTTGGTACTAATAGGAGAAAAGTATACTTCCGACATTAGGTGCCTATTATGTGAGATAGATCTGTCTAGATTAAAAAGATATAATGCTTAATTGGTATTAACTTATCGTAAAATGATCATTTTCTTTACTCATCATCATCATCCTCTCCTCATACGCCTATTGATGCAAAGGGTCTCTGTTGGATTTCGCCAGTCATCTCTATCTTGAGCTTTTAAATCAATAATTCTCCATATATCATCTCCTACTTCACGCTTCATAGTACTCAGCCATGTAGGCCTGGGTCTTCCAACTCTTCTAGTACCTTGTGGAGCCCAGTTAAACTATGAAAAGAAATTGATATGAAACTATGTTCAGATTTTTTCGTTTTTTTTATACCTGGCATAAAGGGTCTTATAAGAATATTAATGAAATTTTAAAAGCATCATTGATATAGAGCAAAGAAAAATTTTATAATATGTACGATTTCTTGAATCTATGACCATGAAGCAGTTCTTCACCTGAAGAATAACAAGCGATTTCTTTACCACAGGAATAACAAGCAGTTTCTCTATCTACTTTTATAGAACTATCATATGTCGGACTGAAATTGATAGCAGTAATATCGACTACGATTAGAAGGGGAATGTAATCGCTTTGAGAATCATGTTTACAGAATTTTTTTCTCTAACCTCAATCATCATCATCATCATCATCCTCTCCTCCTACGCCTATTGACGCAAAGGGCCTCGGTTAGATTTTACCAGTCGTCTATATCTTGAGCTTTCGATTCAATACTTCTCCATTCATCATCTCCCACTCTCACTTCACGTTTCATAGTCCTCAGCCATGTAGACCACATTTTATTCTCACTTTACTTCCAAAAATATTGTGTATAATCAAAATTAATATCATATTCAAGCGCAGTAAAAAAGTATTCAGCCAAGAATAAGCAATTTTATTTACCAATGCAAATATATATATATATATATATATATATATATATATATATATATATATATATATATATGCATACAGTATATATATGTATATATATACATATATATATATATATATATATATATATATATATATATATGTGTGTATATATATACATATATATACTGTATGCATATATATATATATATATATATATATATATATATATATATATGCATACAGTATATATATGTATATATATACACACATATATATATATATATATATATATATGTATATATATACATATATATACTGTATGCATATATATATATATATATATATATATATATATATATATATATATATATATAAAAATTACATTTCCAGAATACAACCTTCTGTCGACATTCCACTGAGAGAAGAGCGTAACATCGCATACAAATAGCATCAAGAAATGAGCCCAACTCAAGTAATAGAACATTCCATCCCTTATTGCTTCATTATCCGAAATGAAAACGTCACTGGGTCCATTAGGGAAATAAGGCTTTATTGAGGGAGAATATTTACAGGTATTCGAGCCAGGCCACGTGCCACGATTAACCTGGCTTGTATGGAGCGGAGGGAAATGTTTATCTGGTCTACACTAAAGGCATATTAGATGAGAGGGTCCAGGGCTGGATACTGGAAGAGAGTGTCCAGGGCTGGATACTGGAAATTACAAGGTGAATGAAACTGGAATTCACTAAGAAGAAGTTTTTCATGGTAAAATAAATTCTAGTTTGTTAGAGAGAGAGAGAGAGAGAGAGAGAGAGAGAGAGAGAGAGAGAGAGAGAGAGAGAGAGAGAGAGAGAGAGGGTGTTTGTGGAAGTATAAGTTACATTTCTCTTTTCGTTAGGAAAAATATCCGTAGGTGTAAAATGAATAGAAATATGGGTGTCATAATATCCAGCATCCAGATATACTGGGAAAAGTGAGTAGCTGATTGGTTTGTTATATCAGGATTTATCTTTTACTTTTACAATTATCATTTGCATAATATTTGATAATGCTTATCTCTTATCTTAAATATTAGTTCCATCTGTTTGATAATAATAATAATAATAATAATAATAATAACATTCAATTTCTTTACCTAACCTAACCTTATTTAACCTAACAAAGTGCAAGTCTTCTTAACAAACTATTGATCGACAAATAAATTATGAATTAATTTCCTGATGTAGAGATAAAGTTACAGGTGTAGGCCTACTTGGTGGTCAGGGTCAAAAACTTGAACTGTATTGTCATGATAAGTTCAGTCACTAAACAATCTCAAAATGTTTTATTTTCACAAATTGATGATTTTGAAATCTAGGTTATAGCCTAGCGTTTGGGTCTGTGAGGCCGTTCAGACCCTCTTGGGTTTATAGCATCATGCTTTACTTACTAGGGTTCTGGGTTGTCTAGTATTAATAATAATAATAATAATAATAATAATAATGATAATAATAATAATAAAAATAATAATAATAATAAAAGGATTCCACTTTGTTTTGTTTCATTCACACTCTGAAAGATAAAAAATCCATAGACCTATTCATGTTGGATTTGTTACTATAAATCTGCAAAGAAAATTATTAATTAAACTCATTCATAAAGAAAAGCAAAGGAACGCCTATCTGGAAAGATAAAAATTGTTCCAGAAAGTAGTCTTACATATCACTGTTCCAGGAGTCAGTACTGGAATCCGATAATGATATGTGTAGACACCCGTATCTTCTCCAGGCTTATTGATACCGATAGACAAATGAAGTTACTTATCCGTAAGATAATATTGCTCTCTATGATAAAGAAACCGATGTCCAAAGGACTTTCATATAAGAAAATAGTCGTGGTTACTGTTAACACTAGTAGCCTCATTGAATAACTAACCTTAACCCATAGACATAGTGGAAATATCTCTTTGAGAGAAATTTAGACAAAGGTGTCCTTTTTCCCAGTGATAGATAGATATATAGATAATGGTGCTGTGGTTTTATTATATATATAACAGAAAGAAAAGATACTGATATATATATATACAGTATATATATATATATATATATATATATATATAAATATATATATATATATATATATATATATATATATATGAGTGTATATATATATATATATATATACAAATATATACATATATATACAGTATATATATATATATATATATATATATATATATATATATATATATATATATATATATATATATATATATATATGTATGTATGTATATATATACCCTTTTTTTCTATCTGCCATAATTTCAGAATCTTGGCCGAGCAGAAATATCTATTATTAAAGGAATATCCCTAGGGGTCTTAGATCCCGTAGCATAGAGAATTCGATATTAAAGGGTATTTGAAGTTTATTTGTTGTAATGAAAATCTCATGTGTTCGTGATAAAATAATATATATATATATATATATATATATATATAATATATATATATATATATATATATATATATATATATCTATATATGTGTGTGTATATATATTTAATATACTGTATACATGAATATATATATATATATATATATATATATATATTCAAATACATTATGTAAATATATATATATATATATATATATATATATATATATATAAATATGTGTACATATTTAGTATATATTGGAGTTTATACGAATATTTTATATATATATATATATATATATATATATATATATATATATATATATATATTTGGGCTCAAGCCATGTCGTCCTGATGGAAGTTCCTATATGGTAGCTTCCTAGGGTATATTACAACTACGGCGATATTCCCAGAGAATTTACCTTAAGGTACCAGAATTCTAACTCCTGGAGCGAATATCCCTCCTGAAAGGGATATCGCGACATATCAGAGGACGTATTCTTGACACGCCACATGGCAATCTGCACCCCAAACAGAGATTACGTATCGAGGGGTCAATTGGCAAGAAACGAAATCGGGAAAGAAAAAGGGGAGCCGCTCCCAAGGCTCCCTATTCTCCAGTTTCGTAAGCATGCCTGGCGCCAATCCTGGCGCCATCTGTATTCCTTTTTGCGTAGCTTAACAACTCTGTGTTTTTTCCTGTGTTTCTCGCAAATCTTGGATTTATTCAGCTTTTCATGGCTTCTCCAACTTCGTCGGCCTCTGATAAGTTGAGTACCATTTCTTTTATGTATAAATGTAGGCTCTTGATAAATTTTTGAGTGATTAATAGGATTAATCTTTGTTACAAGAGCCGTAGCCTACCGGAGGTGTCATGGACGCTGTCGCTTGCTAGGTATAAGTTTAGTTAGCCAGAGCGACGTTCCCGGTTGTTTTGCTTTAATAAATTTTAGCTATTTAGCTTTACATAGGATTTCCGTTCGTGCTTTAGTATTATTTTGGCGAAGTATTCGCCAACTCTGGCCTATGCTAGGCCATGTAGCCTAGTCGTTTGGTCCTAGTACTTTCTGTATGATTTTGGTTTTCCGAGTGTATTAAAATTTTATTGAAGCTTTAGGCTGTTTTTTATACATTTAAGATTATGTTGAATATTTCCAAGATAGTATACGAGTGAGTTTCGGTGATTTAGGTAATCGATTCTCTTGGTGCCTAGGCTAAGTTGCTTATGGAGCCTTAGTATACTTTCTCATACTCCCCGGTTGCTTTCTTTTCTTCGGAGAAGTTATGCAATCCCTTTCCCTCTGTTTAAGACTTGGGCTTATCCCTAAGTGGTTTATCTGAATTAACTTTCGATAAAACTATACTGGGGTGTTACTGTACCCTCCTGTTCCAGTAAGTCTGGTTTCAGAGTGGGACAGAACAACAGAGTTTTTAGTCTGAGTCTGTGTTCGTCTGGCTTGGGGTAGAGTCTCCCTCGCTGGCCTGACACAGACATAGGAGGCTTAGCCTCCTTAGGCCACTACTGAAGGTTTCTGTACGAGATGATTCCTTCTTTTGTGATCTACCAGACTAGTCCTTGTTGCTGTTCTCGGGGGAGGATAAGATTCTTTCCCTGGGAGTACCAACACCTTCCTTGCTTTGGTTCTCTGGGAGCTTGCAAGTATTGCTGGCCTCCCTCCTTGGATCTCCCTTAGGCTAAGATGAGTTTCCTTGGCTGCGGGTGATCCTTCACTAAAGCAAGGTTGGTAGGACCCTCTTTTGTCTCTTCCCCCTCTATCTCCGTAATGGCCGAGCCATTACAGTACTGTACGCCATTCTACATCTGGACCTAGGATAGGTTAGGATGTGGAATTGACTCAGTCCCTTGCCGGCTGGCAGAGCTGCCGACCGGCAAGGGTCTTCTGCTTTGAGTGCTGCCCGGACCTCCCTTGGTCCCTCATCCATGCCTGCCTGTAGAACCAGACGGCATTGGTCAGGAAGCCTGAATTAGATTTTCCCCTTCCTTATATGCACTCTTTCGGATTGCCGGGCTTGGAGGTAGTGTACGCTCTTATCCCGGCATCCATTCTGTTTTCTTCTAGTGCTGTACCCGACCCGGCTGCCGGCCTATGAGGCCGGCAGCCGGGCAGTCGTAGTCCTCTGGTTCTTTTGCTGCTGGCTGGCATCGGTTGTGTACCTTTGCCGGCCGGCTAATGTCAGCCATTGTCTGCCGGTCGCCAAGAGTGTGGCCGGCAGCCGGGTACTACCTTATGTAGTTGCCGGCCGGCAGTCATTGCCGGCCAACATTGGCTGTTGCATTTGAACCAGCGTTCTGCCGCCTTATAGCTGTTAAGTAGTATACTTTAAAGCTGGTTATGGTGTGTGCCGGCCGGCAAGTGCCGGCCGGCACATAACCTTCTATACTGTACCAGTATTCTTCAGTATAACATATACTGTAAGAAGAAAACTATAGTATAAGTTTTGGTACAGCACTGTGTGTTCTAACACTTTTGTGTTGTCTTGCACAGCCCTTTGCTGTTGCCTTACAGATAAGAAAGTGAGTTCTTTCTTGTCTATTATCCAGGATTTTAAAATCATTGCTTAGGTGTGAGCTCCACCTGTTTCCTCTGGAAACTTTGCATTGGTTATTCTAGAAGAGATTAACCATTCGATTTTATTATCTGGAAGGCTGCAACAATTGGTTGTGAAGGAAACACAAGTGTGTGTCTTTCCTTTCTGAATTGTTATGCTATACTATGCATATTCAGTGATACTTAGTTCACTTGATACTCATGGAAATTTCTTCTCTTTACAGGAGGACCCTCGGAAGTGCGGAAGTGTTTTCTGCAACGTCCGCAGTAAGAACCTCTGCGGACATGAGTTTTGTAGGAGGCACACAGCATGCGCTGTCTCCAAGGGTGATCTCCAGTATTGGGAACCTCAGGTATGTACCGTGTGCACTAACCTGATTACTGAGGCCTTTGATTCCCCTAGGACGGCGGAATCAAGGGATATAGCAAGGGAAAAGCTTCGTACCTGGGTAAGGGGCTTCCAGAAGAAGACCTCTGGACCTTATCTTCCAAGTGAGAAGATGAGGGCGTATCTTTTCCCTAGGGCATCAGCTGATGCAGTGATTCCCCAGCCTCAAGAGGAGATCCCCCAAGTTCAGATCCAGGTGGATGCTGAAGTCGCGGTCGCTATGCAAGACATCCAGTTGGGTGACAGGATGTCTGACGTGGACGAGCGTCTGGAGGAAGACCTCCTGGCAGAAGCCCAGGATGAAGTTCAAGCCCCAGACGTTGTAGAGGAAGAGGTCGACGAGGTGTCGGCTACTCCGGTTCAGATCCCGGAGCCTATTCCCTCAACATCGGCCGCTCTCCCAGTAGAGCTGGGACAGGCCCTCTCCTCCATTGTTGGAATGATCCAACAAATGCAGAAGGAGAATCAGGAGAAGGCGGCTGCAATGGAACTGCGGATGCAGAGCCTTGCAGCATCACATGGGCCCCAGAAAAGGCTCAAAGTGAAAGACCTTCCCTTGTGCTCAGATGCTAACCCGTGGAGGTATGCTGAGCACATGCCGATGACGACTGGAAAGATCGTCATCTCGGATAAGGTGGGTTCAGTTCCCCTAGAGGAGGTGGAATTCTGGCCCAACAAGGCGTCATATCCGGACTGTTATGTCTGGCTGAGGAAGGAACCAGCTTCAAAGGAGGAGACAGAGCCGAAGGAGGTCATAGTGATGGACCATGCTAAGGCTCAAGCTTTGCTTTCATCCTCGATGAAAGAGAGGGGCTTCTCGAACTCAAAGGTAGCTGCATTGAGTAAGAAGCTCCCTTCCTTTGTGTCCTCTCCTACTAGAGCCTTCCCCTTTTTACAGAAAGGGTTTGCGGCTGTACTAAAAGCAGTCGAGGCTGGCAAGCCTTGCCCCTCCCTGGAGGAGTGTAAACCCTTGTCGCTGGCCCTGCCTATGGACCACAAAGACTGGAAGGACGTCCATCTTACGTTCTCAGTTGGGAAGTTGGAGGCTGATATTGCCGGACGTCAGTTCGGCGAGGACCTCCCTAAGCTGTCTGACTCTCTTTTGCGGAGAGAGTTCGAGACAAAAGAAAGACTGGCTGCCTCAATGTCTCTTCAGACTACTCTTGAGACGATGGCAAGTGACCCCAAGGTCCATGAAATGTTCATGGTAGTGGCCAAGACTCATCTGGCCACAGTGACGAAGGATCTTTATAGCTTCGTCAAGGCGAGGAGAGCTTGTAGGGAGTTCGTGTTCACCTCGGCTATGGTGAGGCACGAGCCAAGGAAACTAATCTCCTCCAACATTTGGGGCAAAGACCTTTTCCCTACCGAATTGGTCAAAGAAGTTGTTGATAAGGCCGCCTTGGAGAATAGAAACCTTCTCCAGAAGTGGGGCCTGGCTATCAAAAGAAAGTCTTCCCCGGATGAGGGTCCTCAACCAAAGAGGAAGACTATGAGGACTAGGCTACCGTCTCGGCCAGCCAAGCCTCTTAGACAGCAACAGCAACTACAATTGCCATTGCCTTCAGTGCCCCAGATGGTGGCACAAACCCCGACCACTTTTCAGTGGGTACCCCAGGCTGTGTCGACACAGTCCACGGCATTCACCCCAACGTTCGAAGGGCAGTCTACTTCCTTTCGAGCAAAGCCTAGAGGAGCAGCCAGAGGCTCGTCTAGGCGCCCCTCAAGGGGAAGGGGATTCAGGGGTGGTCGCGGTCAGGGAGGCAAGACCTCAGGACGGCAGTCCAAGTGAGATGATGCTGGTAGGAGGGAGACTTCAGAATTTTCGGGATCGGTGGACCTTCGATCCCTGGGCCCACAGCCTACTCAAGAATGGACTGGGCTGGAGCTGGTACAGCACTCCACCCCCGTGCCCTCGGTTTTTCCAACACTCCACCCCCGTTCTGGAGGAGTACGTTCAAGAACTGTTGGAGAAAAAAGTGATCCGAAGGGTGAAGTCCATCAAATTCCAAGGGAGGCTGTTTTGTGTTCCCAAGAAAGACTCAGAGTCATTCTGGACTTGTCGCCACTCAACAAGTTCATAGTGAATTACAAATTCAAGATGCTAACACTGCAGCACATAAGGACCTTACTGCCCAAGAGGGCATATTCTGTCTCTATAGACTTGTCAGACGCCTATTGGCACGTTCCAATCAACCGTTGACTCTCCCCCTACCTAGGGTTCAGGCTACAACGAAGACTATACACCTTCAGAGCCATGCCATTCGGGCTAAATATAGCCCCAAGGATTTTCACGAAGCTTGCGAGCGTAGCTCTCAAACAATTACGCCTAAAGGGAATTCAGGTAGTAGCCTACCTGGACGACTGGCTGGTGTGGGCAGCATCCGAGACAGAATGCTTGCAAGCTTCCAGTCAAGTGATCCAGTTCCTAGAGTACCTAGGCTTCAAGATCAACAGAAAAAAGTCTCGACTTTCTCCATCTCAAAAGTTCCAGTGGCTGGGAATCCACTGGGACCTAATGTCACACCGTTTCTCCATCCCGGCGAAGAAAAGGAAGGAGATAGCGGGTTCTGTCAAGAGACTTCTAGATTCCGAAAGGATATCAAGACGCGAACAGAAGAGGGTACTGGGCTCTCTCCAGTTTGCTTCGGTGACAGACCCAGTGCTAAGAGCACAGCTAAAGGATGCAACCGGAGTTTGGAGAAGTTATGCATCAAACGCGCGAAGAGATCTGAGAAGACCAGTTCCGCTTCGGCTACGTACTCTTCTCAGGCCTTGGTCCCAAGCCAGACATCTAAAGAAGTCGGTTCTTCTTCAGCCACCTCCCCCGTCGGTGACGATTCACTCAGACGCCTCGAAGGAGGGATGGGGAGGTCACTCTCATCGGAAAAAAGTCCAGGGGACTTGGTCCAAGCTATTCAAGACCTTTCACATAAACTTTCTAGAAGCTATGGCAGTGCTCCTTACCTTAAAGAAAGTCTCCCCGCGTCACTCGATCCACATAAGGTTGGTGATGGCCAGTGAGGTAGTTGTGAGATGCTTGAATCGACAAGGATCGAGGTCACCACCTCTCAACCAGGTGATGTTGGCCATCTTCCGATTGGCGGAAAAGAAGAAGTGGTACCTGTCGGCAGTTCACCTTCAAGGAGTCCGCAAAGTGACAGCGGACGCTCTATCCAGGTTCACACCGATAGAGTCGGAATGGTCCTTATACGCAGGATCATTCTCCTTCATTCTGAATCAAGTCCCAGAACTGCAGATAGACCTCTTTGCGACGAAAGACAACAAGAAGTTGCCCCTGTACGTGTCCCCGTACGAGGACCCCTTAGCGGAAGCAGTGGACGCGATGTCCCTCGACTGGAACAGATGGTCCAGGATTTATCTGTTCCCTCCTCACAACCTTCTGTTGAGGGTCCTCAACAAACTGAGATCCTTCAAGGGGGTAGCGGCAATAGTGGCCCACAAGTGGCCGAACAGCGTGTGGTTCCCCCTGGCATTGGAACTACGGCTGAAGTTTGTACCGCTACCAGATCCAGTTCTGACCAAGCGAGTCCAGAAGTCGACTGTCTGCGCTTCATTACAGAAAATCCGGACCCTGCAGCTCATGATTTTCTCTCCCTAGCGGTGAGAAAGCGTTTCGGGATTTCGAAAGCCAGCATAGACTTCCTAGAGGAATATAAGTGCAAATCTACTAGAAGGCAATATAAGTCATCTTGGAGAAAATGGGTAGCCTTTGTCAAGGCGAAGAATCCGCAGGAGATCTCGACAGACTTCTGCTTATCTTTCTTCATCCACCTCCATGGTCAAGGGTTGGCAGCTAACACGATTTCAGCGTGTAAGTCTGCTTTGACAAGACCCATTCTATATGCCTTCCAGGTCGACCTAGGTAACGAGATCTTTAATAAAGTTCCGAAAGCCTGCGCTAGGCTCAGACCTTCAGCACCTCCAAAGCCCATTTCATGGTCTTTAGACAAAGTTCTTCATTTCGCTTCTCTGTTGAGCAATGAGGAGTGTGCGTTGAAGGATTTGACACAAAAAGTTATTTTCCTATTTGCACTCGCGTCCGGGGCCAGGGTTAGTGAGATTGTAGCCCTCTCGAGAGAGGAAGGTCGTGTTCAGTTCCTGGATGGGGGAGAACTGAACCTGTTTCCGGATCCTACGTTTCTCGCCAAGAATGAGTTACCCACCAACAGGTGGGGTCCCTGGAGAATCTGCCCTCTGAAAGAAGATGCATCTCTATGTCCAGTAGAATGCCTAAAGGTCTATCTTCATAGAACTTCAGACTTCAAGGGTGGTCAACTATTCAGGGGAGAAACATCAGGCTCAAATTTATCTCTGAATCAACTCAGAGCGAAAATCACATATTTTATTCGCAGAGCGGATCCTGACAGTACACCCGCAGGTCACGATCCGAGGAAAGTTGCCTCATCCTTAAATTTCTTTAATTGTATGGATTTTGAACATCTCCGTTCATACACTGGCTGGAAGTCTTCCAGAGTGTTCTTTCGCCACTATGCGAAGCAAGTAGAGGAACTAAAGAGATCTGTGGTAGCAGTGGGTCGCGTCGTTAACCCTACTGTTTAACTCTGCGAGGAACAGTGGTTTTAATTGGGACGATTAATTCCAGGGTGAGTGTGTAGTTACATACTGTACTACAAACTAAGTGAGGGCACTGAGTTGCCCACGTAGACTGTCCCATTTCCAAAGGTGAACCTAGCATAAGTGCAGACATGTGTGCCGAGCGTTTCTAACGCTAATGTGATTGATTTGTAATACAGACTTTTATGACTTTGATACCTCGGTATCTTAAAAGTGGCATTTAATGTTTTTTCTTTCAGATAAACAAGTTCTGTTTACTATCATACTTATGCTTAAAGTTTTGGGTTATCCTCTTCTTATATATATATATATATATATATATATATATATATAATTGTTGTTAACCTTTCTATTTATTGTCTATCAATAAATTTGTTCTTGAGAACCTTGCGTCTCCTTCACCTGTGTCAATTTATTGGTATAATTGAGCATTCATTCTATGTACCTTATCTGGGATAATTCTAATAGAATTGTTCCTTTATGCAAGCTATGTTGCATTGGTTTATGCTTTCCCTTAACGGGAGGACTCCGTCCCATAAGGGGACGGTGGCGGTTTTACAAGTTTCCTCCTATGCGGATATAAACCTTTGTCCAATACAAGTATTGTGCGGAGAACTGGTCGATATTTCATATTGACGCAGTGGTTCTTTACAAACTATGCTTTACTTAATATAGGGTGAGACCACTATATTAGCTTGCCTGGTATTCATACATAGGTATATGTACTCTTCGAGACTTTTCCAGAGTCTAGTAGGACTCTTCCCTGTAGGGGGCAGGAAGCTCTAACATGGTTTATAGTTAGTTGAAAAGATGTATAACGGTAACATCTTAGGTCTCTAGGTCTAGTCGACCGGGGAAAAATTACCTCCGGGGAGTACGGCACGTTCTGAGAATCCACAGATACAGCAATGCTCTGGTATACTTCCATCAGGACGACATGTCTTGAGCCCAAAAAATGGATTTTGAGCGAAGCGAAAAATCTATTTTTGGGTGAGATGGCCATGTCGTCCTGATGGACCCGCCCTTCCCTTTCTATGAAAGGGCTGTAGGACCCCTCCCTACATGCAGTATCTGTAGCACCTCGTGTACGCTACAAGGAATACAGATGGCGCCAGGATTGGCGCCAGGCACGCTTACGAAACTGGAGAATAGGGAGCCTTGGGAGCGGCTCCCCCTTTTTCTTTCCCGATTTCGTTTCTTGTCAATTGACCCCTCGATACGTAATCTCTGTTTGGGGTGCAGATTGCCATGTGGCGTGTCAAGAATACGTCCTCTGATATGTCGCGATATCCCTTCCAGGAGGGATATTCGCTCCAGGAGTTAGAATTCTGGTACCTTAAGGTAAATTCTCTGGGAATATCGCCATAGTTGTAATATACCCTAGGAAGCTACCATATAGGAACTTCCATCAGGACGATATGGCCATCTCACCCAAAAATAGATTTTTCGCTTCGCTCAAAATCCGTTATATATATATATATATATATATATATATATATATATATATATATATATATATATATATATGTACATATATATATATATATATATATATATATATATATATATATATATATATGAATATTTTTTGAGACAGCCATTAGGATCCTAAACTCGTGATACCCCTGACAGTCCCTTTACTCCTTTGTCTCCTACTGCATTACAAAGGATGACATCAAAGTTTGAGAACAGAATGTAATCAATTTCGCCTCAGTGACCACTTTGTTGTCATTAGGTTTTCCATTGTGATCTTATAGTATAAATTGGGTACAAGAAAAAAGTTAAAATATCTAGTCTTTGACGACGGTCTAACACTGAGAATAGCTACACTATCATTGTTCCTTTTCTTCAAAGACACCATTTGATTACCTAACTCTCTTGGAGCTTTTATTTGTCCATTGTTAGATATTACAGCGTTTGAAATCCGTAAAAATAAAAGTTCCACTCCATGGATTGGGAATATGTCTTCATCTGTAATGATGGGAGGTAGAAGAGGAAAAGTCTCCTTGCAGATATAAGTTAAACACACGTCGTTTCAAGGAAAATACTTCTGTACATTATAGGTTTGTATAATACGATTATTATGAAAGGATCCTGCTGATAGAGTATCTAGGTTCCGAGTCCTATAATACTAAGATTGGATCCAATACATGGAGTTCCCAAGGTTTCAAATACTAACAATATGAATGAGTCCGGATGATAGATTGTGTAGGGTTCAAATCTGAATATTACTAAGGGATTCGGTTGCTCTTTATGTAACCACAACTTTGATAACTTAGATGCCAAGATCATGCCACACTAAAGATTAATTTCCAACATTTCTGTTGAAATCATTATAATGTTTCGTAGTTACTTTCATTAAGTATGTAGTAGGTTAACCAGGGCACCAGTCACCCGTTGAGATACTACCGCTAGAGAGTTATGGGGTCCTTTGACTGGCAAGACAGTATTACATTGGACCCTTCTCTCTGTTTACGATTCATTTTTCCTTTGCCTACACATACACCGAATAGTCCTTACAGCGAAGTGAAAACAATGAATGTTTTCACTTAATATTCGCTTACGGGCAGCCAACGAAAGAGCCCGTGTCTTGCATAAGGCAAGGCAATCTTAAAGCAAGCATCTCTGCTAAGAAAATCTATTGGCCATGAAAAGAAACAATGTGTAGAGTTCTTTATTCCTTGCATTCTGGATCCTTCCATGACGTCTTTTTGGTTTAAAAATAGCTAAAAATAGCATACTTAATTTGAACTTGGAGAGCACTAAATTGCTAATCATCCCCATCATCCACTCATTATAATTTTCATTACTCCATTTCTGTTTCTATTTTGGGCACAACATTACTATAAAACATGCGCAAGAGGACTTCATGCTTCTTGTTAGCTGGTCACAACTTGATTCTTAGGGAATTACAAGTTTCTTTATAAATGTCACATGAATATTTCCTCTGAAAACAATCGTTAGTTCAATTAGATTTGGGGATCAGGGAGGGGTCGCCGGATATGCCAAATGTATTAAAATTGGTGAGATAATCGAGTAATTACAGTTATTTGATCTAATTTTCAATTATATTTCTATGAAACTAAAATATAAGTAATGTGTTTCATGGTATGACATGTATTAATAGTAAAAACTCCGTAGAATAACAATATCCTTACATTTCGAAAGGCATAATAACGCAGACTTCTCAAGCTCCCTCCCTTACACTATAACGAGTTTTACTTTACCGCCAAGAGATGGCATCAGAGGTACCTTGTCCAAACTAATATAGTCAATAATTTGAAGACCGCGTGTGTCAAAAAAGTGCGGTAGGAAGGTAGAGGCTAGAGAATTGGTAGTTGGTAAATTGTCCAACAACTGTTTCCTCATTAGGAATGAACATTTTTATCAGAAAATGGTATTAATTTTTCATATGCTATCGGAAGCAACCTGAGTTTACTTATGGTAGTGTTTACTATTTGCTTTCTTCGTCAGAATTATATGGATAGTAAGTCATGTTCCTGTACAAGTGACCATTGTAACAATCATCTATATAGTTACGGTTGGTGGGACGAGTTTAGGACAGCGCTGCCAAATGGAATTTCCCTGAATGGAGAATATCATTATTCATTACAGATTCAAATAATTTAAAGAGTAATTGCAATATGCCAGAAGGTGTATGAATATGGTGTAATTTGACGTTTTTATAATCAGCGTAATTAATACTGACAAATCGAATAATGAAAAGGAAAATTGTCACATTTCTGTGTCTTCGACAACGCCTGACTGCATTGCGTCATCCACCTGCGAATTTGTGTTTGTTAATAAGGGCGTTCCAGAGTGTAAATCAGTTATGAAATAAACCTTATCATCATTTCCTAAGTAAATATATGTATGATAGTAAAGCTGTTTATTGGTTCAATATAGGTTAAAAGAATCCATTAAGTATATGATTCATTTGATCTCTGCAAATGAATCAGACGAGACGGACTATACCTATAACAAGAAGTGTCAATGTTCATTTATATAAGTGGAGGGTGGATGTTGCATTAAGCTATTAAAGTTATATGACAATTATTTGCTGAATATGATAGCTTGGAGAGAAGGAAATGTAAGCATATATGATTATAATATATCCGGGATTAATGATTACATAAAGTTTTGCTCTATACAAATGTCTATCTCAAAGGAACGTTTTCGTCTGCAACGATATCAAAGTCAGTTTAATTCATTACCAATATATCACAAGAAAGTTGTTTTTTTTTTTTTTTTTTTTTACATTTTTTATTCGATGGAAAGGTTAACAAAGATGATAGGTTGTTGGATGGCTTGAAAGGTTAATCGAGATATTTTTCATAGTATCAAAAAGGTTTTTCAAATAAGTCAAAAATACCCTATGAGCGATAGAAATGGGAATAGGTTAAGCTGGTCTAAACCATCAAATGTTTATCGTATTTTATATCTGTTATAGGATCGAGTCCTTGGCCGGGCATAAATATTTAACATTAAAGAAATTTCCCTAAGTGTTTTAGATCCCAAGGTAGAGATATAAACGGGTATTTGTAACCTATTTGTTATATATATATATATATATATATATATATATATATATATATATATATATATATATATATATATATATATACTGATTGTGTTTCACTAATACTCGTAATTTTAATTAATGTAAATATCAACCACAATGGCATTTGATATCAAATTCCACCCTTGGGAATGTGTATCCATTAGAAATTCATTAATAATAAATGCTTTTAGCTGAGCAAGGATTAGAGCCTTTGCCCTGTTCTGAAACAATGTCTGCATGGACGACTTTACCATTCGAGCTATCAAGAGAGATATAAGCTCATTTTAAGTCTACTGTATATACATAGACCTGTCAAATTTAGGAATATGTTCTTAGACTTGAAATCAACCCATCAGAACCCCCTCCGTCTGAGCCTTTTCAAACTGTAGCCCTGGCCCCCACCCGCCAAAAATGCTCCTACGCCCTTATTTTTTTGTCTCTTTAAGTGACACTTGTTTTCTCTAATGTTGATGTGTATTAAAGATCTCATCCAACAATTCCGCAAACGAAAAAGCTCTTATAAACAATCATAAACCATCATTCCCCAAAGGAGCAAATCGGTTACTACAGTCTAGAATCATGAGAATGAGCCTTTCTTAACCATCTCTCTTTTCTCCACCTTGGATCATAAAGAAAACCAAAATAGGCTCCCATAATTTGTATATATCAAAGAAATACTGCCATACTCCTAGTCCGCATAAACAAAATGCCTTGGAGCATAATCAAAGGAAGGGACCTCATTATGCCATATACTTCATACTGATATTTCTAAATCTTCTTTGGTTGCTGGCTGTGCTGCAGCGTCCTCAGACAGGATAAGTCAGCTGTCCCCCATAGTGAAGCATCAGTATTCACATCTTAACTAACTAAATACAACTAGCAATTGACATTATTAAAACAGTTGGATGTTGGGTGCATCCTAAGTTTGTCATCTATACTGATTTAAGAAGTACCATAGAAGTCCTAAAAGGTTAATCGATTACTGTTCCCTAGTCTTGGGTAGTGCCATAGCCTCTGTACCCTGGTCTTCCACGGTATTAGGGTGCATATCTCTTGTTTGAGGGTACATCCGGGCACACTATTCTATCTTATTTCTTTTCCTCTAGTTATTTCAAAATTTTTATAGTTTATATATGAAAGATTTATTTCAATGTTGTTTTTATTTTAAAACTTCTCTTGTTTATTTCCTTATTTCCTTTCCTCACTGGGTTATTTTCCCTGTTGAAGCCCTTAGGCTTATAGCACCCTACACTAGGGGTGTAGCTTAGCAAATGTTGATAATAATAATAATAATAATAATAATAACAATAATAATAATAATAATAATAGGAACCAACTAATATCATAAATCAAAGAGTTCCTTAACAAACTCTATTCGCAAGGGGTTAATGTTAAAGTATGTTAAATTTCAGCCCATGTTGAGGTTCCTAGTAATAAAAAGGCCGATATTGTCGCTAAATCAGCAATAGAACATTAAACTACCTGTTGTAGATTATGTAACCATCATGAAACATTTCTTAGAAGCAAAATGGCAAATGATCTGGTATAACGAATCTTATTACAACAAATTAAAGCAAGTAAAACCAATCGTTTCTTCAGGAGAGGTAATTCGAGCAAAATTACGTATTGGTTATACAAAATTGAGGCATGACTTTTCACCTGTCCTTAAGTGCAGTGAATGTGGCAATATCTTAACCATTCAACATATATTTTATGAATGTTCTCTTTTTACTATACGGAGATTTATGTTTTCGTCAGTAAACTTATCTGATATTTTATCTGGTTCAGAGTATGTCTGTTTTTAAAGATTTTAACGCTTTTTGCAAGCTCAGGATTAATAGATAAAATTTAAATATCTAATTGTCATAGGTTTCGATTTCTAATTTATTTATAATGAATAAAATTTAATATGTAGATACAAACACACACACACACACACACACGCACACACATACACACACACACATTATATATATATATATATATATATATATATATATATATATATATATATATATATATGTGTGTGTGTATATATATATACATAATGTATTATCTTCCAAATTTATATGGGCCAGCTTTGTAGAAGTCAAATTTGACTAATGGGGCTGGAAAATCTACCTCCCTTTAATAATAATAAATTCTCAAATATTATTGTCCTCGTATTTTAGGGGCGATGTAATTCAGTAATTTGATTGATATAACCTTGTTACCGGAGAATTTTAAATTACTAAAATGTTTCAGAGTGTGAATTTACCTTTCAGATATTACATATTAAACATGATGGATGTTTGTTGATTTTATCTCTCTCTCTCTCTCTCTCTCTCTCTCTCTCTCTCTCTCTCTCTCTCTCTCTCTCTCTCTCTCTCTTTTATATATATAAAAAAGCTTTTTCTTCCCTAGTCCTCAATCATTCCCTAATTCGGCCTTTTTAGTCTTCCTTTTCAACTGATCCTCAATACCTCTGGCGGAGACGTCCTTAGTGACTCCACCTACTAAGATTTCCTATTAAGACATATTGGCAAGAGATAAACACCACCATAACAAAATATTCTTGACATAAATGAACAACCTCAAAACTATTAAAAGAAAATCTTGTTTTGCTATTTATATTTTAGTAAATAATGGGTGAAGGGTTTTTCGAAAATTTCTACTTGATTTTTTCAATCAATGAATTTCACTTGTGGTGGCCGATGTGGTAACGTCCCTGACTGGTGAACGCCAGACTGAGGTTCGAGTCCCGCTCAAACTCTATAGTTTCTTTGGTCGCTGTAAACTCACCATCCTTGTGAACTAAGGATGGGGCGTTTACGGGAGCTTATAGGTCTATCTGCTTAGTCATCAGCAGCCATTGCCTGGCCCTTCTTGATCCTAGCTTGGATGGAGAGGGGCTTGGGCTCTAATCATATGTACATATGGTCAGCCTCTAGGGCATTTTCCCGCTTGGTAGGGCAATGTCACTGTCCCTAGCCTCTGCCATTCATGAGTGGCCTTTAAACCTTTAAACTTAGTTCTGAAAACTCTTATTTCCTTTTATAGCCAAAACTGGTTCAAAGATAAGTAGGATTTTCACAACTGTTTGAAAACTGTATATCTCAGATAATTATTACAAAGTTCACTGCTTATACTAATTGCATTGCAAACCTTAAATCCCTCAAACAGAACTCATTGTTACCTGTTTTTCTCTTCTTAGAAACCTCATTTTCTTGAAGAAAGTATCTTAAAGCTAGTCCTCGGGGGCTATATGCCCACTGTTTCTGGCAACCCCTGACTTTCACCGCAGCACTTGCTTAAAATATCACAATATTGTGTCGCAATCTCATGCCCTAGAATGTACAATTTTGACTAAGGTTTTAACACTTTGACATAGTTAACTGTCAAGAGGTTTTTGGTCACACCACGTCTCTCTCTCTCTCTCTCTCTCTCTCTCTCTCTCTCTCTCTCTCTCTCTCTCCCCAAAAGGAAAGTCAACTTCAATCTCTTTTTCGTTCCTTAATCAGTAATACAAATTATTCGAGATAAAGCGAATCTTAGTAAGTCAAGGATATTGGCTCCTGAACATCCAGATCTTTGTATTGTCTCTTCAACTACATACAACTCATTTATAATTCTAGGTGTGATTCTTGATTACCAATTGACTTCTGAGAAACACAACCGGTTTGTACAAAAATAACATATTAGGAAAGCCTTTTTAGGATTTTCGATAATCAATTTAACACTTTAATTCTACCATATTTTAAGTAGCATACTCCTGCCTGGTCTTCAGCTGCTGAATATCATCTTAATTTGTTGGATTAGAACTTGCAGTCTGTTAAATTCATTATACATAAACTGGATATTGATCTCTGGCTCC